>NC_090324.1:66908842-67208842 GCF_040869045.1 Eurosta solidaginis | reverse complement strand
CCAAAACGTAATCCTTGGGCGACTCTCGCGGTCGTTGTGTTCGCTGACGTATCTCGTCTTCCTGCCTTTCGAAGTATGATGTGCTCAAGAAGAAACGTAAAAAGTCGTGTTTAAAACTGTTCCATTCGCTTAAGTGACGATTATTGTTCCGCAGCCATACCAGGGCTCGGTCCTTCAATAATTCGAGTAGCGCTCGCGGGCCCACTTCATATCTCTCCGCCAGCTCTCTCGACGAAACTCGGTGGGTCACCTTTACCATCGTACTTAATTCCCCATTTTCGTGATCGTGGACGTTATAAAAAATTATGATTTATTTCAATCCTTCGGAAAATCTATATATATATATGTATATACGTATGTGATTATAATATGTTTAATCACCGAGTGTTTTACACGCCTCGGTGGTATGCCTGGTGAATATACGTAATCGGTGAGCGTTTTACACAACTCACCGGATCCCTAGTAAAATACGTAGTCGACGAACGTTTTACACCACTCGGCGGTATACCTATCATAAACAGCTGAAGTTCGACACCACCAGTTGTTCCGTAGTGGATGTTCAACACAGTCCACCAAATACCTCACTCTACGACTTCTAAGCCAAGAGTGCCTTGTTCTTGAATTTTCCGCTCCTTTTATATGATTTTTGAGTCGGCTTCCGTTGATTTACAATAAAAGTTCTTATAACTAAGCTAGGTATACTAAATATATATTTGTGCGAATGTGTGTTCGCTATCTTTTGACTATCCCATTTCTCCTTTTTCGCTTATACGAAAGTATGTATGTGCATGAATATGTGAGTTCTTACACTCTGGGATAAAAGTTTTCATCTCCTATATATAAAATAATATGTATTATCATTATATATGTTTTAAAATGTATGTATGATTGTAAAAAGTATATTTAATTCAAAATGTGTATACATATATATAAGTAAATTCATTTCATTCCATATATATATAAATTATTATAATTCAGTTTATAATTTGAATATGAAATTGTATTATCTGCATTGAAAAATCAAAATTTGTGGGGGTACCGAAAGCCTGTAATTTTGTGGTTTTCACAATGATAGTATGCCTTAGTGTTGCTAATATTCGTCACACTGCCCTTCACCTAAGTCTGATCGTCCCGATCAGACAAATTTCCCGATCTAAACGCTGCCACCTTTCCAGATGAACCACTTTAATTTTGGTTCGTGGTTTACCAATGGTTTGTATCCAGTAAACTACATCGTTGACCGTTTTACAACTTTGTATGGGCCTTCCCAATTACACTACAATTTCGGGGACAAACCTTTTTTTCGTTGAGGGTTGTATAACAGCACCAAATCTCCTTCCTGAAAACCTTCCGAATTAATTGCTTTATCGTATCTGGATTTCATCTTGTCACTCATAATCTTTGTTCGTTGTCTTATCAGATCGTGTATTTCTCTCAGTTCTGCTTCTAGAACACCAGTGGATTTCTTGACATTTCTCTCCGCATCGGCATCTATCCAAAACACAAATCAGCTGGCAGTCGAAGGTCATTGCCGAAAATTATTTTTGCAGGGGTTTGGCCCGTTGCCTCATGCACTGCTGATCGGTAAGCCATCAAGAATTCCATTCTTTATGGAACTTGTCCACTACTCTCCTTAAGTGCTCCTCCAATGTTCTATTGAATCGTTCCACCATACCATCGGACTGAGGATGTAATACAGTTGTCCATGTTTTTCGAATTTCCAATGATTTACACATTTCCTGGAACACAGCTGATTCGAAATTCCTGCCTTGGTCAGAATGTAACTCCATTGGTACACTATACCTTGCAACCCAATTGTTAATAAACACTTCTGCTTTTGTTGCCGCTTCTTGATTTGGGATTTGGTATACCTCTGGCCATTTACTGAAATAATCCATAACCACCAGTACGTATTTGCTTCCGCGGTTGCTAGTAGGAAATGGACCTGCGATATCCATGGCGATCCTTTCAAATGGTGCACCTGTTTTATATTGCTTCATCTGGCCATGACTTCCGGTTTTGGGCCCTTTTGCTCTGCTGCAAACCTCGTAGTTCGCAATCCACTCAGTGACAGACTGACGGCAACCAACCCAATAGAATCTCTGCTTAAATTTCTCGAGCGTCTTCGTGATTCCAATATGACCTCCACTTGGACCGTTATATGGTTCACTGAGAACGTCGGGAATCCTTTTCCTTGGAACAACTATCAGTTTCTTCTTACTTTGACCATCATCACTCTCTCATACTCGATGCAAGCAACCAGATATCAATTCTAAACTGTTCCACTGTGCCCAATATGACTTCGCAATGGGACTCTCTGCTTGGTCTTTCGTTTCGTTCGAGCCTTTGCATAACATTTGACAGATCTGTATCTTCTAGCTGACAATTCATTAGCTGTCCTTGTCCCATTCATCTGTACATGTTATAGTCATTAGCCGGACATTTATAATGTCTTGTTTAGCCTCGGCCTTTGAACAGTGCTTTTATTCCAAACTACATGGTATTCGTGACATTGCATCAGCATTTCCATGGGTACTACCTTTTCGATGCTCAATGGAAAAGTCATAGCTTTGCAGTCGCTCGATCCACCGTGCCAATTGTCCTTCCGGAATACGGAACTGCTGAAGCCATTTCAACGCTGCGTGATCTGTCCTGACGCGAAATCGCTGCCCGTAGGGGTATTTGTGAAAATTTTTAACGCACTCTACCAATGCCAACAGCTCTCTCCGTGTAACGCAATGGTTTTCCGATCGAACGGCTGTAATATGCAACTACCTTCTCCTGTCCATCGACCAGTTGTGATATAATGTCTCCTATAGCATATCCACCCGCATCTGTATCTAGGATAAATGTTGCTCCTGGAATCGGATATGCCAACAATGGGGAAATGCACAAACGCTCTTTCAATGTTTGGAAAGCCACTTCTTGCTCCTTCTTCCATTCAAAAGCTTTATTTTTTCTTGTAAGGTCGTGAAGGCTATGGGCTACACTGGAAAAATTTGGTACAAATCGGCGGTAATATGTGCACAGCCCAAGGAAACTTCTCAATTCATGTATGTTCTGTGGTCTTGGCCAATCGTTTACAGCCTCTATCTTTTCGTTCGCAGTGCAGATGCCCTCTTTCGTCACCTTGAGACCCAAATAAATTACTTCCTTTTTAAACAGCGCAGAGTTTTTCGGACTTAGTCTCGGACCAGCGCCAGCTATTCTCTGGAAAACTTTCTCCAGGTTTTTCAAATGTTCATCAAAGTTCTTGCCCAATACGATGATGTCCAGGTACACCAAGCATGTTTTCCACAGTAGTCCTTTCAAATACCTGACCCATGAGTCTCTCAAAAGTAACTGGTGCATTACAAAGTCCAAAAGGCATTACTGTAAATTTCCAAAGACCATCTCCGATGCTGAGAGCTGTTTTTTCTTTCTCTTCCTCCTTCACCTCCACTTGCCAGTGGCCACTGTTCAAGTCCAGTGTGGAAAACCATTTCGTACCAGAGAGAGAGTCCAGGGTGTCGTCAATTCTTGGCAATGGGTAGCTATCCTTTTTGGTAACGTCTTTCAACTTCCGGTAGTCCAAGCAAAACCTCATTTTTCCATTCTTCTTCTTTACAAGTACTTCCGGTGAGCTCCATGGACTAGCTGATGGTTCGATTACGCGCGCTGTCGCTCATTTCTTATATGATTTGACTCACAACTTCCCGCTTCGCCAGTGGAACACTACGTGGAGCTTGACGGATCGGCCTCGCATCTTCAGTATGAATTTGATGTTTCACAACGTTGGTGCGGCCTGGTTTGGAGCCATCTTGGTCAAATATGTTCGCGTACTTTAAGAGCTGTTGTTTTGTCTTACTCTGATAGTCTTCTTCTAGCCCCTCCGTCCACGCCGTTATGTCATTTGAAAGATCAGTATTGCTAGTTGAAACGTGTTCCTGGAGCTGTTCATAGTTAATAACTACTTCAGCCTTTTGGCGTCTTCCCTATATAGCTCCTTTGGTCAGTTTGAGTGGTGACTTGAACTCATTGAGTACTCTTACCGGAATACGTCCATCTCGTTTTGACATAGCCAGAGTTTTTCCTACAAGTACGTTCGGTGCTGATTTGTTTGCTGCTTCGACAACCCACAATTTGTTTGTCCCACAATCTGCATCAACCTTTGCGCAGATGACTGCTTCTGAATTTGGTGGCATTTGCTGACTCTCTTCCACCAGCACTCGTTTACTGCTGTAGCCTCTCTCGTAGCCGAAATGGTGACACATCCATATTCTTATATCTCATCGTCTTGCTTTGCATATCGATCTGTATGCCTTGGGCGATTAAGAAGTCCACTCCAATTATGATTTCATCACTACTATAAAATTGTGTATGACCGTGACGTTCCCAATTGCGACTTCACATGCTACTTCTCCTAGAACCGTGGTGGTTTCTCCAGTGGCTCTACTCAATCTTGCTCCATGCAATGGTTTTATCTTCTTGTTAACTAAATCCGCTCGAATGATGGAATGAGATGCACCCGTATCTATAGTCAGTAAACGTTCCTTTCCATCCACATATCCTCCGACAGTAAGATTGTTTGACCTTCTTCCAATTTACGAGATAGAGATTATGGGGCATTGAATTAAGGGAGCCAGCTGTCGCCCCTTGCGGCTGACTCGCTTTAGTTTAACGATTGAGTGGACTTGGAGATTTGCTCATCTCCTTCAGCTCTGCGTTTACGTCTACCCACATTGTTGGAACTATTAGGACCGGTGCTGCAATGTGGCCTGGGTTGCCGCACTTGAAACACTTCATAACTCCAGAGTTTTTATGTTGTGATCCCTTCAGTGCTTCCAAAATTGTTTCCACCCAATCTGGCCTATATACTTCCACCCGATGGGCTTTGGACGGTGGCTTACTCAAAATTGACGCAGTTTCCTGAGTCAGTGCATGGGATACCGTTTCAGCAAATGTTGGCTTTAGTTCGCATATGTAGCTCGCTTTTTTTCGACATCCCGTATTTCATTTATAAAGCGCTGAATTTTAATCCTCTCGGTGTATCCCACGGGTGCGTCTGCATTTGAGAGATTAGTCAATCTTTCCACATCCGACGCAAACTCCGGCAAAGTCTCATTCGCTTTTTGGTAACGGTTTTGCAACTCAATTTGGTATATCTGTTTTCTATGCTCGCTTCCATAACGTCTCCCGACAGCGACCTTCAATGCTTCATAGTTGTTCCGCTCTCCTTCGGGAATCATCTGTAGGATTTCGGCTGCTGGCCCCTTCAATACTACGAATAGCATTGCTTGGATTGCTTGCTGAAACTGCTGGGCGATTTATTTGCAACTCCTGTACACGGCCTCTCAAAGATCGCTTCCCAAAGCAGTCGGTTCTATGTACCGGAGCGACTCGGGATTTTTCCCGACCAAGGACTGTCATTTCAGTGTAACCCCATTTAATTTGTTGCGTCCCTCCCACAAATTGCCATCCTCCCAGCAGCTCCTTGCAGCGGGACTGCTCCATATTCTCTTGCTCCGGGAAGGTATCGAACCCAACCCGAGTCTGTCTCCTGACCCCGGTCCTGAGAAATTATTTTGCTGCATCTGCCGGAAAAGAATCTTTTTAGGACGGTCATATTATTGTCAGAGTGTCTCGTGTAAGGGATGGTTGCATTGGACAGGTTGTTCTGGGCTAGATCCCAAAACCAGACGTCCACGTAACTTCTATAAATCTTTTGTGACTATTTGCTGTTCACTCCCTAGGACGTCCCGCAGTCAGCGCCTTAGCGCCCCCCCCCCCCCCCCCACTACCGACAGCGGCCTTCAATGCTTCATAGTTGTTCCGCTCTCCTTCGGGAATCATCTGTAGGATTTCGGCTGCTGGCCCCTTCAATACTACGAATAGCATTGCTTGAATTGCTTGCTGAAACTGCTGGGCGATTTATTTGCAACTCCTGTACACGGCCTCTCAAAGATCGCTTCCCAAAGCAGTCGGTTCTATGTACCGGAGCGACTCGGGATTTTTCCCGACCAAGGACTGTCATTTCAGTGTAACCCCATTTAATTTGTTGCTTCCCTCGCACAAATTGCCATCCTCCCAGCAGCTCCTTGCAGCGGGACTGCTCCATATTCTCTTGCTCCGGGAAGGTATTGAACCCAACCCGAGTCTGAGAAATTATTTTGCTGCATCTGCCGGAAAAGAATCTTTTTAGGGCGGTCATATTATTGTCAGTGTGTCTCGTGTAAGGGATGGTTTCATTGGACAGGTTGTTCTGGGCTAGATCCCAAAACCAGACGTCCACGTAACTTCTATAAATCTTTTGTGACTATTTGCTGTTCACGCCCTAGGACGTCCCGCAGTCAGCGCCTTAGCGCGCCCCCCCCCCCCCCACTACCTTCCAGCGGCCCCGCTGCTCAGCAAGCCACAACAAGTACCCGTTGGTGCTCGCGCCCTACGGCGTTAACGGCTGCTCCCATTCATACCTACAATCTCCGTAGCAAAGTCGGGAGCATGCCGAGCATCAGCCCCTGCCCCCGTCTTCCCCACCCCCCCCCCCCTGTTGTCCGGCAGCAATCGTGTAGGTCAGGGAAACAGACTCTTAGTCCCTACCTCCGTTTGCACCGTTTGCCAGCACAGAATATATATGTTTGTGACATCCGCCCAATGCATCTCCTGCCTTGGGTGGTGCCACTCTCCTAGTTGTTCTGGTCTCCGCGACAGCAACCCCCCCGACGGGTTTCATTGCGCCATGTTGCCAGGCGGTATACCCAAATACACCGGGTACCCCAATGCTTACCCAAGGACGTCCAGTCTCAGGGCCACAACAGCAGTTGCGCCTTAGCCTTCCACAACCCAGGCGTAGTCACCCGTCACTTACTTTCAGAGTGACGACGTCTCCCCCTATGCACTTCAGAATTCTGCAGTTAAACTGTAATGGATTAACTGGGAAGATCACGGAGATAGTCGATTGCATGAAGCGGCACAACATCGGCATTGCTGCGATTCAAGAGACTAAACTCACAGCAAGATCTTCTCTGCAGACCTGTTCTGGGTATAATGTCCACAGAAAAGTGCATATGGAGGCGCTTTCAATGCCCATCACGATCTATGGCATTCAAACTAGCGCGCGGAGAGTAGGGGTGAGATGTTGGCGGATGAAATAGAAGAAACGACGTTCTGCACCATTAACGGAGACGCACCCACACGTATGGTAGAAAGCTGTCACAGCTCGCCGGATATTTCAATCGTGAGCGCAGAACCCGTAAACTGCGTCAACTGTCAGCCGATGGTAACATTGACATCCGACCACCTGCCTATACTTATTTCGCTCGAGCGTACCGCCGACTTCATTGTCACAAAAAAACGCACTTTCATAAACTTTAAAAAGGAAAGTGGGACGATTACAAATCCTTTACAGACAACCCCTTTGCTGCCTTCCCTTCCCGACTGATGCCCGCCCAGGGGAGGTTGCTTTCCGCAAGGTCATTGAATCCGCCTCGGCTCGATCCATTCCCGCCGGTAGAATTCCCGAAATTCGGCCCAACTTCCCGGCGGAGGTCGCAAGTTTAGCGAGAGAACGTTACCTTATAAGACAGCTCGATCCCGGCGACCCTCAAATAAGGGATATAAATTAACGCATCAGATTGCAAGTGGGTGAACACAAGCGGGCGAATTAGGGGGAGCACCTAAGCGGTTGTAACCTCTCTGCCGGTGTGGATAAACTTTGGTCCACCGCAAAGTCCCTATCGAATCCATCTAGGCACAATGGCAAAGTTTCCATCGCCTTTGACGACAAAGTGCTGTCGGATGCGAAAAAATGCGCGAGCGCTTTCTGCCGACAATATATAATGCATTTTACGGTCGACAAAGATAGACGGAGGGCCAACCGACACACACTTAACATAAATTCAGCGCGCCACCAATTACCATCACCGCCAAAGAGGTTAAGGATGCCATCGGTCATGCTAAACCATCCAAAGCGGTGGCCCAGACGGCATAGCCATGCCGATGCTCAAAAGCCTAGGGGAAGAGGGTTTCAAATATTTAGCACATGTCTTCAACCTTTCTATTTCCACTTTTGTCATACCCGAAAAATAGAAAATGGCCAAGGTGGTCCGTTACTAAAGCATGGGAAACCAGCTAACATAGGAGAGTCATATCGCCCGAAATATATCCTATCGCCAGTAGCCAAGACGCTTGAAGCCATTTTGCTCCCCTACTTCAAAGCAAATTTGCAGCTAGCCTGTCATCAGCATGGTTTCAGAAAACTCCATAGCACCACCACCGCGCTAAATGCCATCAGCACCCACATAAATTTCGGTTTGAATCAAAACCCCCACCATAGAACAGTACTCGTTGCGCTAGACCTATCAAAAGCTTTTGATACGGTCAACTATGTCACGTTACTGCAAGACCTGGAAGGGTCTACCGTTCCCCCATGTCTTAAAATCTTAAAAGGTGGACCGCAAATTATCTGGGTGGTCGGCAGTAATCGGTGCAATTAAGAAATGAAAGACCAAAACCAAGAGGAATTAAACAAGGCATGCCACAGGGTGGTGTCCTATCCCCACTTTTGTTTAATTTCTACACATCTAAGCTACCTTCGCCACCAGAAGGAGTTACTATAGTTTCCTACGCCGATGACTGCACAATAATGGCCACAGGCCTAGGCCCACAGATCGATGAGCTTTGCAACAGAATAAACGGCTACCTTCCTCATCTCTCCAGTTTTTTCGTCTCCCAAACCTTGGGATTATCACCGACTAAATCCTCCGCAACCTTATTTACAACACGGACGTCCCAAATGTCGACCATTTTGAATATCCACGTCGATGGCACTACGCTACCAACTGTCCTAAACCCCAAAATCTTGTGTGTGACATTTGATCAGGATCTACATTTTGGTGAGCATGCAGCCGCAATTGTACCGAAAATTCAGAGCCGTAATAAAATCCTCCAATCCTTGCTGGAAGTACTTGGAGACAAGACAAAGGAACGCTCATTAACACATACAAAGCAATTGGCCAGCCGATTCCATGCTACGCGTCCCCTATATGGTCCCCAAGCCTAAAACTACCCCTTGCAAGGAGCCACATGCCTGCAAAAACACTTCTCTCAGAACCGCCACGGGCTGTCTTCTTATGTCCCCAGAACACCATCTACATAATGAGGCGAGAATACTCCCCATCAGGCAGAGAAATGAGATGATAACCAAACAGTTCTTGTTGAATACCCAGAAACCTGGGCATCCCAACAGACATCTGATTGATGCGCCAACACCGCCTAGTGGCTTAAGGAGTCATCTCCGTCAGCATTTTGAGGAAATACGGCACCTGAGAACTCAGCCGTATGAAGCAAAAAAACACTAGCAGGTCCTTGGTGAACTCCACAAACAGGCGTCGGACCTTTATGCCAGGAATTGCCCGGTGAATCTAGTCATCAAAGGACAGTACCCAAAACTTGTGGAAGAGTATCGCATACTCCCCAGCGAAACGCGAGTCACTCTAGCACAACTTCGTTCTGGATACTGTAATAGGTTAAACTCTTACCTATCCAGAATCAACCCCGAAATACAAAATGTATGCCCTGCTTGCAATGTATCCCCCTATGACACCAACCATCTCTTTAATTATAATGTGGAACCAACGCCTCTAACACTCCTTTCATTATGGTCCACCCCTGTTGAAACAGCAAGTTTCCTTGGACTCACGTTAGAGGATATTGAAGACAATTTGTGATCGGTCGCAGCTATTACGTGGGGCGGAGCACTGCTACAACAACAACAATAACAACGACCTCTCAAAGCTTCTATCTCGGCATCCTTTTTGTCCTCGAGCTGCACAATTTTTGTATTCTGTGTTTCTAACTTCGAAGACATTTGTGCCACCTGCAATGATAAGCGCTCCTCCTGTGCTGTCTTGACATATCGGTTGATATTTGTGACGA
The DNA here is from genome assembly GCF_040869045.1 of Eurosta solidaginis. Classification (NCBI taxonomy): domain Eukaryota; kingdom Metazoa; phylum Arthropoda; class Insecta; order Diptera; family Tephritidae; genus Eurosta; species Eurosta solidaginis. The sequence continues at coordinate 67,198,927 of NC_090324.1, read as the reverse complement.
TATTTGCTTCAGCACTGGTAGTATCGGATTAGTGTCTACACTTGCCAATGGGTTCGAAGTCTCTATTTTCTCCTCCAATTTAGTCGCTGGCTCTTCCACATCAGGATAAAAGACATACTCGTCCACATCAATTCCTTCCAACTCCATTACCTCTCGTAGCCGTGCTTGAAAATCGATCTTATTGCCGGTTGTATTCAATCCAAGGTTCTCCAACTCCTTCTTAAGTTGCTGGATCCTTAATTCCCTTAACTTTGCCATGTCCAAGTTGTATTCGAAATCTCCAGAAATTATTCGAAAATTCCTCTTCTGACACTAATTGTAACGAACTTATGGTAATTCCGCTTATTTGCAACCTTCTACTTATGTTCGTATCGCTAAACTGTTGAATAAAACACTCCAATATTCTGTATTACAAAATGGTCTTTAGTAGACTATTAAAATAGTACTTCGCAATTAAACTTCACTTCGCAACTGACAGCGTATTTAAAACAAACTGATTGGTCGTGCCTCATCTGGTGCTGCGTTTCTATTTCTAGAATTTTTTACCAGCCATAAACTCACCAGCTATAAACTATGTAAGTGATACTTGCACAAATGGTTGCCTACTTTTGTGAGCATCTCAGATATATGCATGTGTATGTGTGAGAAATACTTTGCTGATGATTGCATACTTTTGCTGCTGGCATGTACATATGCGTAGACATGATTTGTATATGTACATACAAGTCACTGCTTAGTATCGGCTTAGAGATGATAGTATCTCTTAGTGGTGCTAATATTCGTCACAATATATATAAAAAATTTAAAAATTAATAGTTTACTCACATTTCTGCCTCCAATCGAAAGGCATGCAGCGGGACTCCTAACCCAAATTCAACGATGCACCCTCCTATTAACCATTTTAGTCTTGAACTAGAAAAATATATAAATAGATTAACTTCAAAATCCAGAACAATTCATCATATAAGTTACTTTACAAATTTACAATATCTTCATATCGCCGGCCTCTTACCAGAAAAATGGTTCTTTTTTATTTTGAGTTCAAGGGTTCACTGAATCGAATATTTATATTTAGACACACTTGCACTCAATAGTTTGGAGATCAAATATCCGCGCAAATACCTTTCAACCCCAATTTTTTTCTGTGTATAACAACAAGCACATGAAAACTGTGTGTCTTTTGCACAATATCTCTCAATAGATTTAAAATTTTTATTTTCCGCTTTGTATTATTGTTTCCGAGATCAAGGCATGTGTTCTGCCACCTCTCCGCTTTTTAATTCGAAGTCCTGGGCCCAAAACCCGTCGTCTCACAACACTGCCGACATTTTTGAACGAGTTTTAGCAGTAAATAATTAACCATGTTTTTGGCCATGTTGGCAACAATATTTGTATTTTAAACTTATCAATTTGTTGCACTAAGATCCCGTATAATATTGTTATCTGAAATAAAACGAAATATTATTAGTATTACATACATATATTCACAGACACGTACATTTTAAAAATTGACAATAACGACATAATCTAACACTTCATACAAATACTTACCCAATAAGTTTGGTTTCTTGCCTCTAGAAATCTGGAAAGGAAAAGAAAAGGAAATATAATTAAAGTTCAATAATAATTTATAAATTAAATTTCGCTTATACACAATGTCCAGAAAAGTTGAAATAAATGTTTGAAATTTTTTGTATGTATGTGTGCATATTCACATAACAGGTTGTACGCTAAAAATTTAGAAACTTGTAAACTCAAAGATTTATATTCTATATAAAAAGTTTTGACAAAATTATTTTTTAATTCTAAATATCGGCAAATATGTGACAAAAAGTAATATTTGCAGAAATGTAGAACGGTTTGATGTATTTTATGTTAATTTATATTGTAACGAATTTACTGTAAGTCTGCTTATTTGCACCCTTCTACTAACGTTCGAATCACTAAACTGTTGAATAAATAACTCCACTGTTCAATAATGCAAAATGGCCTTAATTAAAGTACTTCACAATAACACTTATACTTCGCAACTGATAGCTTGCTTAAATCAAACTGATTTCGTGCCTCTACTGTTGCTGCTTTTTATACTTTTCGATTTCCTCGTTCCATACTTCTATGCGTTTCCAGAATTTACTTAGTTACTGCTATAAAATTATAACTACCGATGCACGTGTATAGCTTCTCATATGCGCGTGTATATGTGAGTGACACTTCCACAGATAATTGCCTACTTTTGGGAGCATTTCAGATAAGATATATGCATGTGTTTGTGCTTTTCTTCTCCGCTGCGTGTACGTACATATGTGTAGACATAATGATTGATTCGTTTATGTAGATGCAAGTGACTGCCTGCTTTATTTTTGTTGTGGCTTCATTACTTAGCATCAGACTAGTGATGTGAGTATCACTTAGTGTCACTAATATTCGTCACACTGCCCTCCACCTAAGTCTCATCGTCCCAATCAGACAAATTTCTCGATCTAACCGCTGCTAGCCTCTCCAAATGAACCACCCTTCTATTTCGTGGTTTTCCAATTATTTGTATGCGGTAGATGACATCACAGATCCTCTTCACACCTCTGCACGGGCCTTCCCAACTGCACCAAAATTTGGAGGGAACACTTTTTCGCTGGTGAGGATTGTATAGCAGTACCAAATCTCCCTCCCGGAAACCTTCCGAATTATTTTTCTTGTCGTACCTGTGTTTCATCTTACTACTATTACCCAGGGCCGTTCCCTCATACTCTGTTGTTTGGCCAATGAACTACTTCGTAGAGCTTGCGCTTGACGGATTGGCTTTGCATAATCAGTATCGTTCCCACGTGTCACAACAGTAGTGCGCCCGGCTTGAAACTACCCTCGCATTCTTTCTGGGAAATTCGCTCCTTCGTTTTTGTGCATCCATTTGGTTTTGTCAATGCCAGTGTTTCTCTCGCAGATACTTTTCATTTCGCTTTACTTGGCCAATTCGATCCATCAACTTTTGCCTTTGACTTTCGTGATCTTTGTCGAGTGCTCCTGCATCAGTTCGATTATAAAGCCCGTAAATTATCGTAAAAATTGCTAAACATCATTCGCTTCTTTTACAAGGCTTAGGCTGTAATCAGCCAGTAAAATCCTTGCGAGCTATGACATTAGGCTGAAAATTCAGCCAGTAGCATCATAGGCAGGATCGCCATATAAAAGGCGTATCCTTGCCAGCTATGAAATTAGGCTGAAAAATCAGCCACCAGAATCATAGGCAGGATCGCCATATAAAAGGTTCAAATGTAATAAAAAGAACTGTGACGTTGATGAATGAATTTCGAATTTATGAATGTGTCTTTATTCAAATATTTCAGCTTATTTATATTAAATTATTGTAAACATATTCTTACATACCTGCATACCTATTTACATTTAAGCATACATACTTACATGCATATCTACCTTAAGAATACATACTTACATACCTACATACAACTCGACACAAAATATGTACCTACACATCTGTGCTGAGCTGCGACTTCTATGGGAAATGCAAACCTTGCAAATTTGCTGGAATGCAAATTTGCTGGAATTCAAATTGGTTTGGTTATATGTTGTACACACCTGCTTTAATGGCTGTGTCAGCATTAATTCTTAAATGCATATTTATGTGTTGATCATTTAGATTATTTTTGTACCAGGTTAGCATATTAGACTGATTTAAATATTTGGGATTAAATTGTTGGCTGTTTACACTACACTATACGCAGACATCAACATAGTCCAGCGAATTAAACGCACGGCTGCGCTGGCTAGGCCATGTTATGCGTATGAATGATGATGCTCCGGCCAAGAAAGTGTTTCTATCGGAACCCGCCTATGGAAGCAGAGGTAGAGGGCGGCCACCACTCCGTTGGAAGGACCAGGTGGAAAAAAATTTAACCTACCTTGGTGTGACCAATTGGCGCCGGTTGGCGGAGCGAAGGAGCAACTGGCGCGCCTTGTTGGACGGCCATAACCGTTTAGACGGTTAAGCGCCAATTAAGTAAGTAAGTAAGTAAGTATTTCGGGGTAATTTGCGGATCTTTCAGAGATCAATTCTGGATTGCGGGATTCCACCGGGGTAATTTCGGGGCTTTTTGTGAACTATTTCCGGATCATTTTTGGACCCTTCCAGGATAATTTCTGGATGGTTTTCGTTCCGTCCGAGATCCCGTCATTGAAACTTTTTCGGGATCATTTGGGTACACTTCAGGGATCATTTCTGTGTGGTTCCCTGGATCAGTCTAGAATCGTGTCGTTGTCATTTCGGGACTTTTTTGGAAATATTCCGGGACGTCATAGGCTAAAAATAATATCGATATATAAAAGGCGGAAAATAAAAATTTCAACTCGTTCAAAAGATATTAACGAAAAACCGAAAAAAGACTCACGGGTACCTCCGAAACCGGGGGTGGGATCCACAGTATTTTTGCGCAGAACACCTTTCTGCATTGGCGGCCTTCGGCCGCGCTTATAGAAAATAACCCTGGGCTACGCCATGCCAAGTCCGAGTGTGTGGTATAACCGTGGCTACCGCCACGGTGATGCACAATTTTTTTTGGGGGTACTAACACAACAACAACCACATGAAAATCGCCAACTTCAACTGCAAATATCTCCGGACAGAGACAAAATTTTTCTTTTCCGCCTTCGGATTTTTGTTCTCGAGATTAATACGCGTCTTTTGACACTTCTCTCGATATATTTTGACGCGTATTAGCAGTCGACCCCTCAACTAGACTATTACCCAAATATCTCCGAAACGAAATAAAATTTTGAATTTCCGCCTTCGGATTCGTGATCCTGGGTGCAAAGCGCGTCTTTTTACTCCTCTCCCGATATTTTTGGACGAGTTTTAGCAGTTGTGAGCTAAAGTAAACAATTACCACCAATATACATACAAAAAGTTTTATTAACATACCTTCTTTCCCAAGGGAGCTACTTAAGTGGACCCAGGCCTGATCCACTGCATTTTTGTTGCAATGCAATGGATCAGAAGTATCCCATATCCTGGGCCACTGTTTCACTGCCCTTATCAGAGCCCGTTTCTCCTCCGCCGTGAAATTTAATACGCGCTTTTTGCGTTTTGGTGCTGCAGCAATTATTTATTTCCATTTCTGAAATAAAATAATAATTATTTATTGCAGAAAAATTAAAACCATTTGCTTACCTAATTTTTCCAGTTGTTTACCTTTTTTTCTTCAAGAAATATATGGGACTTGACATATTTCTTGCGGAAACCGGTGTTGCCGTATGTAAATTTAATGGAAAAATAGTAGTAAAGTATCGTACTAAATTTCTTGTAAACTGCGTACTACAAGAAAATTTACCACAAGGAATTTTCTTGAGCATTTCTTGAGCGTTTTTTATATGGAATTTTTACTTTCTTGTGATCTGCGTACCACGCTTAAGACGATAATTGGTGTCCAAGTTATCGGTGAAGATTAAGTAATCGATTGAGTAAAGAGTACCTGTCTTGTAGGGATGAAGGTGGTGAATAGTGTTGCCAGCTCCGCAACAAAATAAGTTACTTGTGTTTTTCTGTGGGAACATCATAAGGTGGTGGCAGTTCGACAAAATTGCAAGCAAACATGATACGAAATATAATCAAAGAATATAAATCATGTTTTATAATAGCAAATTAAAACAAACAAATTATTTATGTATTTTTTGAAGAAAAGCGTCGCAGGCAAAAGCTTTTAACAAAAATGGTGCGATTTTTTATTAAAAATTTTCATGTTTTATGATACGGAAATTAAAGTTTAAAACAAAAAAGAGAATTTTTATATTTTTTAAACAAAAGCGCCACAGGCGAAAGAGGAGTGAAATAAAGAGAAAAGAAAATAAGAGGAGAGAAGAGAGGATAGGAGAAGAGAAAATAAGAGAATTGAAGAGAGGACAAGAGAAGAGAAGAAAAAACAAGAGAGAAGAGAATTTGATTTATAATGACATTTTATTGGTCAAAACATAGAGTGAATCAACAATTTGCAAGCAATTTTACGCATGCAACGGAATCTTATTATAAACCCGAGCAATGAGCCCAAATAATATTAGACCACAAACTAATCAGAGAATTATAAAAACAAAATAATTTGATATTGTATGTTTGTTTGCATTTATGTCGAACTGCCACCGCCTTATAATGTTCTACCCACAGGAGAATACAAGTAACCATTGTGAATCAAACTAAGGGTGATATCTTCTGCATAGACGTCTAAATTCCAAAGTGATTGGATTACCTGATTTGTAATTGTCTATCGCTGTCTCATTCTGTATCTCTTTCTATCACCCGCTGAAGATAGGCGCCGACATATTGAACACCCTGTCAAAACGCTAAAAAGTAGCCATATTGAACATCCTGTCAGACAGTTGACAGATAAGATTAGTTTGATTCACAATGCAAGTAACTTTTATTGTTGCGGAGCTGGCAACACTATTCACCACCTTCATATGTTTTCGTTTGTTTAATTGTATCAAGGAAAAAAAGCGAAAATAGCACCGACCAGTTTTTCGCGAATAACTTTTAAGCGAGTGAAAAAATATAATTTCTGTTTTTGTACTCTGAATGTTGACAACAATACGCGTTTTTAGGTGCAAAACTTAAGTTGTAATATTTGCAATTTAAAAACTTTTTTCTCATAAACTAAGAGTTACCTAGAGTTCCGGATGACATTTTTGTGATTTTCAGGACCTCATCTACCCTACAAATCAACAAAAGTTTGAAAATCGTGGCACCTTATACAAAATCCAACCCTTAATATAATCTGTGAGCTCTGCTCAGCTGAGTACAAAAAGGTGTTGGACCAGCAAGTGTAATTTTTTTAAGATGCTCTGCCTAAAAATACTATGGATCCCACCCCCCGGTTTCGGAGTGGTCTGGGATCATTTTCCGGTGTTTCGTGAACATTTTTTGATAGGCATACAATTTTTATTCCGCCTTCCGATTTTTGATACTGACGTATTTTGATCAAATTTAATTTGATCTTTGATTTGTTTATCCAACATAGTCATTTTTTATAAGCTCGGACAAAAACCGCTAATGCAGAAAGGTGTTCTGGATCCCACTCTCGGTTTCGGGGGGGTGCATGGATATTTTTCGGTCTCTGAAGATATCGTCAAAATCTTTACACACCTGTAATGAATTTAATTTCATAGTTAAAAGAATTAATACGTATATACATTTGTGTCCACAAAACTATACGCAATTTTTTAAGTTTTTTTGCAACGGCCGCATTGCTTGTCATCTATTGTTTGAATATAAAAACCTATTTTTACAGATAACACAAAACTTTTGGGTAGTAGTGCAGTTTATGGTACCCACCGAAATTTAGGCCAGAATTTTCGAGTGAGGTATCAAAAGACGCGTATTCACGCCTAAATTAAGAATCCGAAAGCGGAAGTTAACTTTTTTTGCCCGTTTAAAAGTTATCGGCGAAAAACAGGTTTGTGTGATACTTATTGTTCCCGCACGTTTAGAATCTTTTAAGCGCACACATCACTTTACTTTTTATATTTAGTATATTAACATAATCTTACTTGCACGAATTAACAAAAAATTATGTTAAATTTCACTAATTCACTTATAAAATATCAAAACAAATATTGCAAAAAATGTCTGTCCAAAAGAAAACACATAAAAGTGAACAGTGTTGCCACCTCAGCAACGATGGAAATTACCTTTGTCCGACGGTATATCTCTTTTTTGGTGCAAATGAAAGCTTTGGTGGTAATTCCATCTCAAAAGGCGAAATTATGAATTTTTCAAATCGAAATATCTCCGAAACTAGCGGATGGACTCAAAAATTAAAAAATCGACTAATAAAAACACTGATGTATATATATCTTTAACTTTTCTAGTCTTTATTTGCCAAACATTTGAAAAAGCTCTTTTTTGATGGCCATGCACAGTAATACTGCGTAGAACACTTTTCTGCATAGGCGGCCTTCGGCCTCGCTTATAAAAAATAACCCTGGGCTACGCCATGTCAAGTCCGGGTGTGTGGTATAACCGTGGCTACCGCCACGGTGATGTCCTTCTGCCTAGTACACCCTTCTGCGTAGGCGGCCTTCGGCCGCACTTTAAAAAAATATCCCTTAGCCGATCCAACACAGGCTACGCCATGCACAGTAATTCTGCGTAGAACATTGACAGGTTTGTTTGGAAGTGAGTTTTTATTTTAGTTTTCTTGATGCCGGTGTCGGATCGATTAAGGGTAATTTTTTTAAAGGTGTTCTACGCAGAAGTACTGTGCATGGCGTAGCCGGTGTTGGATCGGCTAAGGTTTATTTTTTTAAAGTGCGCCCGAAGGCCCCCAACATTGTTCTCTTTCATGTGTTTTCATTTGGACAGACATTTTTTTGTTTTTGTTTTGATATTTTATAAGTAAATTAGTGAAATTTAACACAGTTTTTTCGTTAATTCGTCCACGTTAGATTATATTAATATACTAAATATAAAAAGTAAAGTGATGTGTGCGCTTAAAAGATTGTAAACGTGCGGGAACAATATGTATCACACAAACCTGTTTTTCGCCGATAACTTTTAAACGGGCAAAAAAAGGTAACTTCCGCTTTCTGATTCGTGATCTAGACGTGAATACGCGTCTTTTGACACCTCACCCAAAAAAAGGCCCACATTTCGGTGGGTACCATAAACTGCACAATTACCAACTTTTGAATTATTTTGAAAATTAAAATTCTTGTTTTAGTCGACGATAACTACAAAAAAAACGGCATCAATTCCCAAATATCTTCACTTTTGTCTTTTTGTAGCACTGAGGTGTGCTCCATAATAAGTAGTTACGTTCCATTGAGACTTGAGCGAGATACGATAGAAATTTAACATGCAAATGCAACAACAACATTGTGATCCTGATATTTATCTGGTCCAATTTCTGATCCATATAGCAGTTCTGTTCGTTTCGTATTCTGCTGTAGATTTTTTGACAGCTAACCACTTTTGAGTTGGTAGCACTCATATGGTTGGCTCATCTCTACAGCAATAACATACCTTTCTTCACATTGCCAAAATTAGCGTGTTGGTGTTAGACGAATGGAATGGAATAAAAACATAAAACTTAGCAGCATTTGTAAGTAGTAAGAAAAAGTTGTAAATTCGTTGGTTTCTTTTTAAGTTTGCCATCTCCTTCTGATAATCCCTACTCCAGTGAAATGAAAAAATCAGCTGGTGAGATGAGCCAACCATATAGTTGAGCCACTGTAGCACCGAACTAAATATGTACGTGTACATTTGTGTATACATAACAGATCTCGCCATATTTAAAAGCAAAAACACTGAAAGAGTAAACAACTTGAAGATGATGTAAGGAAAATAAATAGTTTGCTTACATGCGAAACTATTTGGCAATAGTGCAGTTTACGGTACCCACCGAAATTAGGGCCAAAATTTTCGAGTGAGGTATCAAAAGGCGCATATTCACGTCTATATCAAGAATCCGAAAGCGGAAGTTAACTTTTTTCACCCGTTCAAAAGATATTAACGAAAAATCGAAAAAAGACCCGCGGGTCCCTCCGAAACCGGGGATGGGATCCATAGTATTTTTGGGCAGAACACCTTTCTGCGTTGGTGGCCTTCGACCGCTTATAAAAAATAACCCTGGGCTACGCCATGCCAAGTCCGGGTGTGTGGTATAATGCACAATTTTTTTTGTGGGTACAACACAATAACAACCACATTAAAATCGCCAACTTCAACTGCAAATAACTCCGGACAGAGATACAATTTTTCTTTTCCATCACTCGAAAATCTTGGCCCAACTTTAGGGTGGGTACCGTAAACTGCACTACTACCAACTATTTAAATGCTAATAATTCTATCAGTATCGTAAAATTTTGTGTACGTTTCTTCTTATTTTCTACAAAAACAAATGTTTTATATTAGTGCTGCCAGCTCTCATAAAGTTGATCCAGATCGTTCCAATGAGATCTGAGCCAGAGCCAGAGCTCGATAAACCAACGGAACGGCCCTAGAAATTCTCTGACGCTACGAAAATGTCTCGATAGTATCGATATATCCCCAGCTAGAACAGTATGTCTTATATAAACCCTCATATTTGCCTTATCAGTAAGAAAAGTATCCCTTATAAATTTTAAAACTTTCCATTATATTATACAGGCCAAATGGAGAAACTTGAGGGATAAAATGCGTATGAGTTTTTGTCTCTCTTTTGCATATAAGCTTTTCGTAATTATGTATGCTATAGCGCTCTCACTTTAACACCTAATACGTCAGGGATATATAAAGAATATTCTATGGCATTAAATATGAATGGTATAAGCCATTATATAAGTGATTTTTACAAGAATTGTATGGGTGTTTTATAAGGGAATATATAACCAATTAAAGAAGGAATTATGTATGCTATTAAATAAGGGACTATATAAGCAACCAAATAGGGTATTATTAAATGATTAAGTGAGAATTATACATTACCCTGGAATACTTCCCAATCCTCGTCATCAAGAAAACAATGGGGTAAAGTATGTAAAATTATAAAAGGCTATTCAGTTTATATACCATATAAAGCTCACAAAATTATATGAAAGATTTTATTATTCATGAGGTTTATATGGATATGGTTTTTCTATAATTTTACACAAACACCCTTAACATTTTATAAACTTGAATTTTTTAAGTGTATTGATTGAATTTTTTACTATAACTACTAACTTTAAACAGCATAAAAAAAATTAGTTTTTTCTACTTTTTTACATCTATTGCTTATCTAAAGCAAGTTATGACAAAAACAAAGAGAATAAAGGTGTCTTATAGATGACATTATGATATATTTCATTTAATATTATTATCATGTGTTTTACATTTTCTTTGAGTATAGTATATATGTACATTTGAAAAGAAATTTATGACTTTGACAGGAATGTTCGAATCTTAATTATGAATCAAAATAATTATGACTTAATTCGATGCTTTTCCTTAAAGCCTTTTCGAACTTATTTCGACCTTCAGTCGGGAAACCTCTTAAAGGAGGAGAAACAAGTTAATAAAAGTAGTTACAATAAATAACAGCTAAACCTGTATAAAACTTGGTTGAATAGTTTCAATTGCGTCAAAGCTCTCTTCTCCTTCCTTCCATCCAAGTTAAACAAAAAGGCTAGGTCGTCGGTAATGACCCTGCAAAAACCTCATCAATTGTTCCGATGCTGCATTTAATATGGACCAAGTAAACTTTCTGCAAAAATATTTAAAAAATAAAATATCTTTTGAAAGTATTATTATTTCTTTCACCATTGATTCGAAGTATTCTTGCCTTTGCAGCTTTTCTTCAACGTCTATAGCTGCATCAATACTCACTAAAGGCAATGTTGCAGCGATCTCTATTTGCAGTTCGTCTTGAAGTTCGCCTGTCAGACGACCAACCGAGCGTAGCACTTTGGCTACCAATACTTTACATTCGCGGATGGATTGGTTCTGTGCCATTACAAACACGCTTAACATAACAAACGCTCGTTCATTGGCCCAGGTAACTACCATAATTTCATTCGCTTTCACTAAGTCACCTAATGCTTTAATGCGTCATACCGAACTGCTCAAGCGGGAATCATATTGACAATATGTAGGTCAAATATTTGCTCACTATTGAGTCATGCACCTTTAGTATGTAAATATTAATGTAAGTATGTATATATGCATAGGTTAAGAACTTCTGTATAAATAGTAATGAATTTCTTTAATAAAATGAATACTGATCAGACTTCCAAAGTCAAAACATTCTTTTATTAATTTGTTACATTACAGTTTAGCAATTAAGGTTTTTTTATTTTCCAAAATCTAATATAATATAATAATGATAAGTAAATAAACTAGTCTATATATGTATATAAAATAATAAAATAAACAAAATACCATATGAATTCAAGTACCTGGACTTTGTAAAACCTTTGGCGTTGGTGTGTTGGAGGTGAGTTGTGTAACCGCTACTTTGTTCGAATTTTTATCGGATTCGAACAACTTTTTTGCAACCTTTGGAGCTGATAGTTTGGTAGTGATTTGTGCGACAGCTACCTCATTAAATATTCCATCGGTCGCGAAGCATTATTTTATTACAATTTTAGTTTTGAAATATCAAAATCTACTATTATAAATATGAATATACATATGTATTCAAAATGTTTCACCTTTATTCATTTGTGATGTGATGGGCGTATTCGTATTACTTTTACTCATGTTTGATGTGGTGGGAGCATCCATCTCCATCTCATGAAATAAAAATAGTTAAAAATTAGTTGTATTACTTTATATAAATAATAAATAAATGAAATAAATCAGCGGAAATGCTTTAATGTGAAAAGTCGTGAAAAACATGGTGAAGCAATGGAATCAAAATAAATTTATTTTCGTGTGGTATGCAAAAGCATTTAAATTTTATATCCTGGCGATTTACTTCAATTGTTTTTTCATTTAACTGGCTAGCTACAAGAATACCCAAGCTAGAAAAAGATTGTAAAGGTTCTTCCAAATAGTTTTCAGTGTTTTTGAAAGTATATCCAAGCACCACTTCCTGTCCAGATTGATTTTTAGTGGAAGTTATTTTTAAAGGGCCTTCTATTTAACTGAAAAAATATGAATCTTTGTCTTTTTTAATGTCAATATTAAAAGCACCCATTTTTGAAAAAGTACTGTTTACTAAATCTGAATCTAATCTTTCTTGAATGCGCAAATATAATTGTTGTAAAGTTTTATTTGGTTTTTTATTAATTTTTTTAAATACTGCATATAATTTTCGAATTTATAAGCACAAAAGTTATCTAATGGACCCAATCGCCGTGAAATACTAGGCAAATGAAGCAGACCATGTATATTAAAGCTAACTTTATGATCTCCGTAAATATCTGCAAAAAAATTTACAAATTCTTCTAAAAGCGCTTGAGCAGTCTTTGTTTAGGAAAACACAGTTCCTTCACACGAAAGTAGTATTATGCCGGAGTGTAATAAAAGGAAAAGATAATATAAATTATCATCGATACAATCTTTTAACACAAATATACCAGAGTATAACAAAAATTGTCTAAATTCTGTCGACTTCCATGTTTTAAATGAATTAAAATTTTGACAGACGCGACCAAATTCTAATGGAACTAAGCTTGACAGCTAATCTAGTTTTTTATTTATTTCAATTAAGTTTCCTTTTTTTATTATCAAATTAAGTAACTTTTTAGTAACGCCAAAATCAACAAGGTGCATAGGGTCCAATGGGAATTGTGACCCCATTCTAAATTTATGAACCTCTAAAATATTGTTTTGCCGTCGAAACATAACATTGTGATGAAGTGCATCTACTCTATTTTTGAATGACACATCAGATCGTGGGTCGTGTACCCGTTTGGAAAAACACACACGATTTTTTAACCATTTTCCAACTTGATTACACTTGGGAGAACTTTTTTGCCCAGTATGTGAATTAACACTGGTGACAAACGCCCGAGCTGGTGTGTCACAAATAAACAACCGGACATCAAATTTTTTATTAAATGCAAAGTTTCCTACTTTTAGTCCGATTCTTTTTAGTTTTGTAACTTCCTCACAAAATTCTTTCATGAAATGATTAATGTTACAAGGTTTTCGAGTTCCCGAAAAACAACCAATAACAAAAGGACTTTCTTGATTGTTCCCAACAATAGCACCTAATATTGGCCATAAAACCTTTTCCGAGCTTTTAAAAACCTTTAACCCATCAATTCCCACATCGATTTGGACTTCGGTGCTGTCTTCCAGGAACTCAAACGGTTTTGTTAAAAAATGATTTTGGATTCCAAAATATAAAAATTCTCCATTTGGAATGGACTGAACCTGGACCTTTTCTTTTTGGATTCCCAGAAGACTTTTAGCTGAAAGAGGCAAACCATGAACACCAATTCTCTTTAAAGTGCGCAGCATATAAGTAACTTTATCATTAATTGGGTCCACTTGCTCTATTTCATCCAAATCAATGTTATTTATAAAGTTATTAGAATTAACATCACCACCGCCATCTTGAATCGCGTCACTCCATACTTCACTCTCATTGCGCGCTAAACTATCTATATTTCTGTATTTTTCAACAGATTTCACAAAGCGCAACTTTTCAGCACTTAAAACATTCCGTACACTTTTATTATACATATTTTAAATTTCTTTTACTTGCCTTTTTAATATCTTATTTCTTGTTTTTTTTCGCGCTTACTTTTTCTCCCGTCTGTTGCTACGATGAATTTTCACTTTTTGACATTTATATGCACATTCCATGGACGTACTTATATTGTACATGTTAGAAGGAAACGCCACTAGTATATTAAGGAAAATTAGAAGTGTTCCCTCTCTAACATTGGGGAATATTTTGAATAAGGTGCCACGATTTTCCAACTTTTTTTCGAGGGGTGGCGGGGGCCTAAAAATCACAAAATTATCATCCGCAACTCTAGGAAACTCTTAGTTTATGAAATATAAGCTTTTTAATTTCCAAATTTAGTAAAATTTCAACTCAAGTCCTGGACATAAAATTCGGGTCGCACATGTCGATAGCGTTATCGAAAGACGCGTATTTGCGTCAAGATTCAGAATCCGAAAGCAGAAACTACATTTTTTATCTCGCTTAAAAGTTATTCGCGGAAAACCCGTCGGTACCATTGTCGCTTTTTTCGTTGTTGCAATTAAACAAACGAAAACATATTGTCACGGATATTAGCATCACTAAGCTATACCATCACTAAGGCGATGCTAAGGCCATGCTAAGCGATATTTACGTCAATAATCAAATCATGTATACACATATATAAGGCAGCCGATAGATGTCACACACAGATGCATTTACTTATACGCCTATGTGTGCGCGAGATACTGTAAACTACAAACATTCACATCAATAATTCAATCATTATGTCCACACATATGTAGGTACACGCAGCTGAGAAGCAAGGTACAACCATATGCAGACATCTTATTTGAGATGCTCCTAAATGTAGGCAATTATAATTGTGGAAGTGTCGCTCACACATACAAGCATGGGGTATGAGAGAAGCTATAAAATCGTGCAATTTTAGTTATAGCTGAGAAGTTTGAGAGCTCATGGACAATGCTAGTAGATTCTAGAAGATGCGAACGAGGAAACCAGAGAGTATAAAAGGACGCAGATGTAGAGGCGCTGGAATTCAGTTTGATTTGAGTTGTCAAGCAGTTTCGATTAAGATGATATCTAGCGAGAAATAGCAGTAATATTTTGAAAGGCAGTTTCAATTAAGCTATCAGTTTGGTTATTAAGCAAGCTATTCGTTGCACAGTTTGAGTGTTATTGTGAAGTACTTTAATAAAGGCCATTTTGCATTATTACAAATTGGAGTTATTTATTCAACAGTTTAGTTATTCGAACTTAGCAGAAGGGCAAATAAGAGGATTTGAAGTAAATTCGTTACAATTGGTGTCAGAAGAGGAATTGTTGAATAAATTCCAGAGGACAACAAGGACATGGCAAAATTCAGTGAATTGAAGATCCAGCAACTGAAGAAGGAGTTGGAGAGCCGTGGATTGAATACAAGCGGCGTTAAACTCGAACTTCAGGCACGGCTACGAGAAGCAATGGAAGCAGAAGGAATTGATGTGGATGAGTATGTCTTTTATCCTGATGGGGACGAGACAACAACAAATATTGAAGAGAAAAACGAAACATCGCAGACAGTTACGAGCACAGACTTGAGCATGATTTTGGCTGCAATATCTGCACAAACATCGACAGTAAAAGAAATGTCGTCAGAAATAACATCGAAGATTGAAGCACAAGAAACGCGTATGTCAGAAATGTCGACACAGATAACATCCAAGATGGAAGCACAGGAGGCACATATTGCAGAAATGTCGTCAGAAATAACATCGAAGATTGAAGCACAAGAAACGCGTATGTCAGAAATGTCGACGCAGATTACATCCAAGATGGAAACACAACTGGAAGAGCAAAAGACATATATGACATCTCAGTTGGCTGAGCAGTTGAAAGCACAGGAGGCCCGCATAGCCTCGCAGCTGGAGGCACAGGAGATAAAGGTAACATCGAAGCTGGAGGCCCAGGATACAAAAATTTTACAGTTTGAGGAAAAAATCGAGGACGAAGTGGATGCTTTGAGAGGATGTATTGAGCAGTTGCAAATGAATCGCCCAGCAGTTTCAACGAGTAATCCAAAGGTAAAAACAGCATCCTTTGATTCTGTTCCTTTCCAGGTCTTCAAGCTACAAGACAAGAAGACCGCAACAGTGAACAACTGGAATGCTGAAGATAAAGTTGCTACATTGTTCGTATCTTTAAAAGGACCAGCTGCGGAAATCTTACAGACCATCCCAGAGTACGAGCGGAACAACTACGAAACATTGATGAGCGCTTTAGAGAGACGTTATGGAAGCGAGCATAGGAAACAGATATTCCAAATTGAGTTGCAAAACCGTCACCAAAGAGCGAATGAGACTTTGCAGGAGTTTGCCTCGCATGTTGAAAGGTTGGCTCATCTCGCAAATGCGGACGCACCCGTGGAATACACCGAGAGGGTAAAAATCCAGAGTTTTATAAATGGCATACGGGACGTGGAAACGAAGCGAGCTACATATGCAAACCCAAAGCTGACATTTGCTGAAACGGTATCACATGCATTGACTCAGGAAACGGTCTCACTCTTGAGTAAACCAGCATACAAAGCTCATCGTGTGGAAGTGGAAAGACCAGATTGGGTAGACACAATTTTGGAAGCACTGAAGGGATCACAACAGAAAAATGCCGGAGTTATTAAATGTTTCAAGTGCGGCAACCCAGGTCATATTGCACGACATTGGAGCACCGGGGTCAATAGCTCCAACAATGTGTGGCGTAAACGCAGAGCTGAAGGAGATGAGCAAATCTCCAAGTCCACTTTTAGTTAACCGAAGACAAAAAACAGCCATTGAGTCGGTTGTCTCGGAAGAGGTATTGACAGGAATTGGATTGCCACAAGGATCGGTTTTGGCACCGGTCCTGTTTAACATATATATAAATGATATATCTTCGGCGCTAAAACATAGTAAAATAAGGCTGTTTGCGGATGACGCACTGCTCGAAGTAAGTGAACTTGATATCATGTTAGCTAGGAGCAAAATGCAGGAAGACTTGAACACCCTATACAGGTGGCTTTGTAACAATAAGCTTAAACTTAATGTTAATAAACCCCATTTTATGGTCATATTAGAGCGATGAATAACGAATCTTGTAATATCGAGCTAAAAATAATGAACTCAAATATTAACGAAGTTAAAACTTTCAAGTACTTAGGGGTTCAGATTGATAATAAATTAAAATTTAATGATCATATTGATTATATAGTTGCCAAAATAGGCAAGAAAATTGGTTTTTGGAAAAGGTCATGCAAATTTATCAGTAGAAAATACAAACTGAAAGTGTATAAATCCATCATAGAGCCGCATTTCATATATTGTCCCACAATATTCTTTTTGGCCAATGTAACTCAGCTAGATAAGCTACAAGTTATGCAAAATAAAGCTATGAGATTTATATTAAACATGAGGTATGATACTCCCATTAATAATATGATAGAGGCACTAAACTGGTTGAGTATAAAACAGTTGATATTCTACCACAGTATGAAATTTGTATTTAATATTAAGCACGGTAAATTACCAACATACCTCAGCGAAAAGCTTAGATATGTAAATGATGCACATTCATACGTAATCAGAGAAAACAATAATTTTATACTATGTTCAAACAGAAAAATAAATTGAGGAAATTTCGATTTGAATTGAGTGCTGTTCATACAACTCGATTTAGCTTACACAATAGTAATTTGATAGCTGGTTGGCTCATCTCTACAATAAGAACATACCTTTGTTCATACTGTCAAAATGTGCGTGTTGGTATAGGGCGAATGAAATGGAATGAAAATATAAAACTTTGAAATTTTTGTGTGTTGTAAGAAAACGTGTTCAATGTTTTGGTTTCATTTTGAGTTTGCCATCTTCCTTTGACAATTTCTACTCTAGTGAAATGAAGGACATAAAATCAGCTGATGAGATGAGCCAACCATATAGTTCAGCCATGCGTAATTGACGTTTAAATATACTCAATAAACACACTTTGCATTGTTGCATATGCAGTTTGAAACAATTTATTACGCAATTTTTTTTAAATTGGCAATTTATTATTACAATTTATTATATGACAAATTGCGTAATAAATTGCCCAAATAGTATAAATTGCCAATTTGGTGTGTGTTTGAACCTAGTATTAGATTACCTCTTTTCAAAACAGAAGTGGACAAGCAAAATATATTTTATAAGGGCCTGAAATATTTCAATGAACTTCCTAATCACATAAAAATTAGTAATAACTTCAATACCTTTAAAAAAAGTTTATTGGAGCATTGTAAAACCCTTCCAATAAGATACAGTTTTTTTTTTTCTTTTATTATTTACATGACATACCGATACTGGAGCGCGAAAAGGGAATGGTAATACTGGTAGCAGCAAAATACAATGCACCCGGCCCTAAGGAAAAGAAAATCAGTCGCCACCTGTAACTCCAGACAGTTCCAACAACAAATTTCGCTAGAATTCGGTATTTTCAGCCTATATTCACTGTTGCTGATCGGGATCACTCGCATTCCGACAGCATTAATATAACAATAAAATTATATGATGTGTAACCAAAATAAGGTCAAACAAAAGTTGGAGCAGGGGGGATTGCAAACACGTCCTTTTCAACCTCCCAATATATTTTGAGATGTGCTGATCGGAATCTTCATGCGTTCCGACAGCGTCTTTACTAAACAAAGTTGAGGGGTGATTGGGTACACTTCAATTTCCAACATCCAAAGACATATTTAACTGTGTTGATCGGAGACCAATACATTCCGACAGCTTAAAATACAAATATAATTGAAAAATTTAAGTTCCAAATTTTGTTGCCTTAAGCTGGGAGCCCTGGAGGATTGGAAACGCGTCCTTTCCAACCTTCCTTAAATGACTGGCTCCCAGACTCGTCCGTTTGTTACGCCAGTAAATATGCTGATCGGAATCACATGGCATTCCAACAGCATATTCAATAGAAATAAATGATATAATAATTAATTGTACTTAGTAGTTTAAGTTTTAGGCCTAAACAGCCGTAATAATAAATAAATTAAATTAAAAATTAAAATTAAAAAAATTGTTAAACTAAAGCGAGTCAGCCGCAAGGGGCGACAGCTGGCTCCCTCAATTGAATGCCCCATAATCTCTATCTCACAAATTGGAAGAAGGTCAAACAATCTTACTGTCGGAGGCCATGTGGAGGGAAAGGAACGTTAACTGACTGTAGATACGGGTGCATCCCATTCCATTATTCGAGCGGATTTAGTCAACAAGAAGATAAGACCATTGCATGGAGCAAGATTGCGTACAGCCACTGGAGAAGACAGCACGGTTCTAGGAGAAGTTTCATGTGAAGTCGCAATCGGGAACGTCACGGTAGTACACAATTTTATAGTGGCAGAGATTGTTGATGAAATCATAAATGGAGTGGACTTCTTAATCGACCAGGGCATCAAGATCGACATGCAAAGCAAGATGATGCGATATAAAAACATGGATGTACCACTTAATTTCGGCTACAAGAGAGGCTACAGCAGTAAACGAGTGCTGGTGGAAGAGAGTCAGCAAATACCATCAAAATCAGAAGCAGTCATCTGGGCAAAGGTTGATGGATATTGTGGGACAAACAAATTGTGGGTTGTCGAAGCAGCAAATAGATCACCACTGAATATACTTGTAGGAAAAATCCTGGCTATGACAAAACAAGATGGACGTATTCCGGTAAGAGTACTCAATGAGTTCAAGTCACCACTCAAACTGACTAAAGGAGCTATTTTGGGAAGATGCCAAGAGGCTGAAGTAGTTATTAACTGTGAACAGCTCCAGGAACACGTTTCATCTAGTAATACTGATCTTTCAAATGACATCACGGCATGGACGCAGGGGCTAGAGGAAGCCTATCAGAGTAAGGCAAAACAACTGCTCCTAAAGTACGCGAACATATTTGACCAGGATGGTTCCAAACCAGGCCGAACCAATGTTGTGAAATATCAAATTGACACTGGAGATGCGAGGCCGATCCGTCAAGCTCCACGTAGTGTTCCCCTGGCGAAGCGGGAAGTTGTTAGTCAAATCATACAAGAAATGAGCGACAGCGGCTTCATCGAACCATCATCTAGTCCATGGAGCTCACTGGTAGTACTTGTAAATAAGAAGGATGGAAAAATTAGGTTTTGCGTGGACTACCGGAAGTTGAATGACGTAACGAAAAAGGATGGCTACCCATTGCCAAGAACTGACGACACTCTGGACTCGCTATCTGGTACGAAATGGTTTTCCACGCTGGACTAGAAAAGCGGCTACTGGCAAGTGGAGGTGAAGAAGGAAGATAAAGAGAAAACAGCCTTCAGTGTCGGTGATGGTCTTTAGCAATTTACAGTGATGCCTTTTGGACTTTGTAATGCACCAGCTACTTTTGAGAGACTCATGGACCAGGTACTGAAAGGACTACATTGGAAAACATGCTTGGTGTACCTGGACGACGTCATCGTATTGGATAAGGACTTTGATGAACATCTTAAGAATTTGGAGGAAGTTTTCCAGAGAATAGCTGGCGCTGGTCTGAAGTTAAGTCCCAAAAAGTGTGCGCTGTTTAAAAAGGAAGTAAATTATTTGGGTCACAAGGTAACGACAGAGGGCATCTGCACAGCGAAAGAAAAGGTAGAGGCTGTAAAAGATTGGCCAAGACCACAGAACCTACATGAATTATGAAGTTTCCTTGGGCTGTGTACATATTACCGCCGATTTGTACCAAATTTTTCCAGCGTAGCCCATAGCCTCCATGAGCTTACAAGAAAAAATAACGCTTTTGAATGGAAAAAGGAGCAAGAAGTGGCTTTCAAAACATTGAAGGAGCGTTTGTGCACTGCCCCAATGTTAGCATATCCGATTCCAGGAGCAATATTTATTCTAGATACAGATGCGAGTGGATATGCTATAGGAGGCGTTTTATCACAACTGGTCGATGGACAGGAGAAGGTAGTTGCATATTACAGCCATTCGATTGGAAAACCAGAGAGGAACTACTGCGTTACGCGGAGAGAGCTGTTGGCATTGGTAGAGTGCATTAAACATTTTCACAAATACCTCTACGGCCAGCGATTCCGTGTCAGGACAGATCACGCAGCTTTAAAATGGCTTCTGCAGTTCCGTAATCCGGAAGGACAATTGGCACGGTGGATCGAGCGACTACAAAGTTATGACTTTTCCATTGAGCATCGAAAAGGTAGTACACATGGAAATGCCGATGCAATGTCAAGAAGGCCATGTAGTTTGGAATGCAAGCACTGTTCAAAGGCCGAAGCTAAAGAAGACATTATAGATGTCCGGCTAATGACTATAACGTGTACGGATGAATGGGACAAGGAAAAAATGGAAAAAATTCTAAGTTTTTGATTTTGTTTCTGATGCCAACATAACGAATTTAAAAAATTTTTTTTTGACTTCGTTGTCGAAAAAAAAAATTGTTTATTTCGTTGTGCAGCCTTGTTTTCTTCCATACAACTCATGCACAAAAAGTGATTTTTCAATCAAAACATATGGAAAAAATACTCAACACTCTCGACAAAAAAAAATTCTGAAATTTCGGGGAAACTTATGAGGTACTTCTAACTTACACATCTATCAATATATATAAAAATCAAATTATGTATGTAGGTATAGATCGAGTTGCGTCCTAAACGTATCGACCGATCGCAACAAAATTTGCACAACCCACTAGAAACCTTCCAAGGATGGTCATAGGCTAAAAATAATATCGTTATATAAAAGGCGGAAAATAAAAAACTCGTTCAAAAGATATTAACGAAAAACCGAAAAAAAGATTCACGGGTACCTCCGAAACCGGGGGTGGGATCCACAGTATTTTTGCGCAGAACACCTTTCTGCATTGGCGGCCTTCGGCCGCGCTTATAGAAAATAACCCTGGGCTACGCCATGCCAAGTCCGAGTGTGTGGTATAACCGTGGCTACCGCCACGGTGATGCACAATTTTTTTTGGGGGTACTCACACAACAACAACCACATGAAAATCGCCAACTTCAACTGCAAATATCTCCGGACAGAGACAAAATTTTTCTTTTCCGCCTTCGGATTATTGTTCTCGAGATTAATACGCGTCTCTTGACACTTCTCTCGATATTTTTTGACGCGTATTAGCAGTCGACCCCTCAACTAGACTATTACCCAAATATCTCCGAAACGAAATAAAATTTTGAATTTCCGCCTTCGGATTCGTGATCCTGGGTGCAAAGCGCGTCTTTTTACTCCTCTCCCGATATTTTTGGACGAGTTTTAGCAGTTGTGAGCTAAAGTAAACAATTACCACCAATATACATACAAAAAGTTTTATTAACATACCTTCTTTCCCAAGGGAGCTACTTAAGTGGACCCAGGCCTGATCCACTGCATTTTTGTTGCAATGCAATGTATCAGAAGTATCCCATATCCTGGGCCACTCTTTCACTGCCCTTATCAGAGCCCGTTTCTCCTCCGCCGTGAAATTTAATACGCGCTTTTTGCGTTTTGGTGCTGCAGCAATTATTTATTTCCATTTCTGAAATAAAATAATAATTATTTATTGCAGAAAAATTAAAACCATTTGCTTACCTAATTTTTCCAGTTGTTTACCTTTTTTTCTTCAAGAAATATATGGGACTTGACATATTTCTTGCGGAAACCGGTGTTGCCGTATGTAAATTTAATGGAAAAATAGTAGTAAAGTATCGTACTAAATTTCTTGTAAACTGCGTACTACCACAAGGAATTTTCTTGAGCATTTCTTGAGCGTTTTTTATATGGAATTTTTACTTTCTTGTGATCTGCGTACCACGCTTAAGACGATAATTGGTGTCCAAGTTTTCGGTGAAGATTAAGTAATCGATTGAGTAAAGAGTACCTGTCTTGTAGGGATGAAGGTGGTGAATAGTGTTGCCAGCTCCGCAGCAATATAAGTTACTTGTGTTTTTCTGTGGGAACATCATAAGGTGGTGGCAGTTCGACAAAAATGCAAGCAAACATGATACGAAATATAATCAAAGAATATAAATCATGTTTTATAATAGCAAATTAAAACAAAAAAATTATTTATGTATTTTTTGAACAAAAGCGCCGCAGGCAAAAGCTTTTAACAAAAATTGTGCGATTTTTTATTAAAAATTTTCATCTTTTATGATACGGAAATTAAAGTTTAAAACAAAAAAGAGAATTTTTGTATTTTTTAAACAAAAGCGCCACAGGCGAAAGAGAAGTGAAATAAAGAGTAAAGAAAATAAGAGGAGAGAAGAGAGGATAGGAGAAGAGAAAATAAGAGAATTGAAGAGAGGACAAGAGAAGAGAAGAAAAAACAAGAGAGAAGAGAATTTGATTTATAATGACATTTTATTGGTCAAAACATAGAGTGAATCAACAATTTGCAAGCAATTTTACGCATGCAACGGAATCTCATTATAAACCCGAGCAATGAGCCCAAATAATATTAGACCACAAACTAATCAGAGAATTATAAAAACAAAATAATTTGATATTGTATATTTGTTTGCATTTATGTCGAACTGCCACCGCCTTATAATGTTCTACCCACAGGAGAATACAAGTAACCATTGTGAATCAAACTAAGGGTGATATCTTCTGCATAGACGTCTAAATTCCAAAGTGATTGGATCACCTGATTTGTAATTGTCTATCGCTGTCTCATTCTGTATATCTTTCTATCACCCGCTGAAGATAGGCGCCGACATATTGAACACCCTGTCAAAACGCTAAAAAGTAGCCATATTGAACATCCTTTCAGACAGTTGACAGATAAGATATCACACTTAGTTTGATTCACAATGCAAGTAACTTTTATTGTTGGGGAGCTGGCAACACTATTCACCACCTTCATATGTTTTCGTTTGTTTAATTGTATCAAGGAAAAAAAGCGAAAATAGCACCGACCAGTTTTTCGCGAATAACTTTTAAGCGAGTGAAAAAATATAATTTCTGATTTTGTACTCTGAATGTTGACAACAATACGCGTTTTTAGGTGCAAAACTTAAGTTGTAATATTTGCAATTTAAAAACTTTTTTCTCATAAACTAAGAGTTACCTAGAGTTCCGGATGACATTTTTGTGATTTTCAGGACCTCATCTACCCTACAAATCAACAAAAGTTTGAAAATCGTGGCACCTTATACAAAATCCAACCCTTAATATAATCTGTGAGCTCTGCTCAGCTGAGTACAAAAAGGTGTTGGACCAGCAAGTGTAATTTTTTTAAGATGCTCTGCCTAAAAATACTATGGATCCCACCCCCCGGTTTCGGAGTGGTCTGGGATCATTTTCCGGTGTTTCGTGAACATTTTTTGATAGGCATACAATTTTTATTCCGCCTTCCGATTTTTGATACTGACGTATTTTGATCAAATTTAATTTGATCTTTGATTTGTTTATCCAACATAGTCATTTTTTATAAGCTCGGACAAAAACCGCTAATGCAGAAAGGTGTTCTGGATCCCACTCTCGGTTTCGGGGGGGTGCATGGATATTTTTCGGTCTCTGAAGATATCGTCAAAATCTTTACACACCTGTAATGAATTTAATTTCATAGTTAAAAGAATTAATACGTATATACATTTGTGTCCACAAAACTATACGCAATTTTTTAAGTTTTTTTGCAACGGCCGCATTGCTTGTCATCAATTGTTTGAATATAAAAACCTATTTTTACAGATAACACAAAACTTTTGGGTAGTAGTGCAGTTTATGGTACCCACCGAAATTTAGGCCAGAATTTTCGAGTGAGGTATCAAAAGACGCGTATTCACGCCTAAATTAAGAATCCGAAAGCGGAAGTTAACTTTTTTTGCCCGTTTAAAAGTTATCGGCGAAAAACAGGTTTGTGTGATACTTATTGTTCCCGCACGTTTAGAATCTTTTAAGCGCACACATCACTTTACTTTTTATATTTAGTATATTAACATAATCTTACTTGCACGAATTAACAAAAAATTATGTTAAATTTCACTAATTCACTTATAAAATATCAAAACAAATATTGCAAAAAATGTCTGTCCAAAAGAAAACACATAAAAGTGAACAGTGTTGCCACCTCAGCAACGATGGAAATTACCTTTGTCCGACGGTATATCTCTTTTTTGGTGCAAATGAAAGCTTTGGTGGTAATTCCATGTCAAAAGGCGAAATTATGAATTTTTCAAATCGAAATATCTCCGAAACTAGCGGATGGACTCAAAAATTAAAAAATCGACAAATAAAACCACTGATGTATATATATCTTTAACTTTTCTAGTCTTTATTTGCCAAACGTTTGAAAAAGCTCTTTTTTGGTGGCCATGCACAGTAATACTGCGTAGAACACTTTTCTGCATAGGCGGCCTTCGGCCTCGCTTATAAAAAATAACCCTGGGCTACGCCATGTTAAGTCCGGGTGTGTGGTATAACCGTGGCTACCGCCACGGTGATGTCCTTCTGCCTAGTACACCCTTCTGCGTAGGCGGCCTTCGGCCGCACTTTAAAAAAATATCCCTTAGCCGATCCAACACAGGCTACGCCATGCACAGTAATTCTGCGTAGAACATTGACAGGTTTGTTTGGAAGTGAGTTTTTATTTTAGTTTTCTTGATGCCGGTGTCGGATCGATTAAGGGTAATTTTTTTAAAGGTGTTCTACGCAGAATTACTGTGCATGGCGTAGCCGGTGTTGGATCGGCTAAGGTTTATTTTTTTAAAGTGCGCCCGAAGGCCCCCAACATTGTTCACTTTCATGTGTTTTCATTTGGACAGACAATTTTTGTTTTTGTTTTGATATTTTATAAGTAAATTAGTGAAATTTAACACAGTTTTTTCGTTAATTCGTCCAAGTTAGATTATGTTAATATACTAAATATAAAAAGTAAAGTGATGTGTGCGCTTAAAAGATTGTAAACGTGCGGGAACAATATGTATCACACAAACCTGTTTTTCGCCGATAACTTTTAAACGGGCAAAAAAAGGTAACTTCCGCTTTCTGATTCGTGATCTAGACGTGAATACGCGTCTTTTGACACCTCACCCCAAAAAAGGCCCACATTTCGGTGGGTACCATAAACTGCACAATTACCAACTTTTGAATTATTTTTAAAATTAAAATTCTTGTTTTAGTCGACGATAACTACAAAAAAAAACGGCATCAATTCCCAAATATCTTCACTTTTGTCTTTTTGTAGCACTCAGGTGTGCTCCATAATAAGTAGTTACGTTCCATTGAGACTTGAGCGAGATACGATAGAAATTTAACATGCAAATGCAACAACAACATTGTGATCCTGATATTTATCTGGTCCAATTTCTGATCCGTATAGCAGTTCTGTTCGTTTCGTATTCTGCTCTAGATTTTTTGACAGCTAACCACTTTTGAGTTGGTAGCACTCATATGGTTGGCTCATCTCTACAGCAATAACATACCTTTCTTCACATTGCCAAAATTAGCGTGTTGGTGTTAGACGAATGGAATGGAATAAAAACATAAAACTTAGCAGCATTTGTAAGTAGTAAGAAAAAGTTGTAAATTCGTTGGTTTCTTTTTAAGTTTGCCATCTCCTTCTGACAATCCCTACTCCCGTGAAATGAAAAAATCAGCTGGTGAGATGAGCCAACCATATAGTTGAGCCACTGTAGCACCGAACTAAATATGTACGTGTACATTTGTGTATATATAACAGATCTCGCCATATTTAAAAGCAAAAACACTGAAAGAGTAAACAACTTGAAGATGATGTAAGGAAAATAAATAGTTTGCTTACATGCGAAACTATTTGGCAATAGTGCAGTTTACGGTACCCACCGAAATTAGGGCCAAAATTTTCGAGTGAGGTATCAAAAGGCGCGTATTCACGTCTATATCAAGAATCCGAAAGCGGAAGTTAACTTTTTTCACCCGTTCAAAAGATATTTTCGAAAAATCGAAAAAAGACCCGCGGGTCCCTCCGAAACCGGGGAATGGATCCATAGTATTTTTGGGCAGAACACCTTTCTGCGTTGGCGGCCTTCGACCGCGCTTATAAAAAATTACCCGGGGCTACGCCATGCCAAGTCCGGGTGTGTGGTATAATGCACAATTTTTTTTGTGGGTACAACACAATAACAACCACATTAAAATCGCCAACTTCAACTGCAAATAACTCCGGACAGAGATACAATTTTTCTTTTCCGCCGTCGGATTATTGTTCTCGAGATCAATACGCGTCTTTTGATACATCACTCGAAAATCTTGGCCCAACTTTAGGGTGGGTACCGTAAACTGCACTACTACCAACTATTTAAATGCTAATAATTCTATCAGTATCGTAAAATTTTGTGTACGTTTCTTCTTATTTTCTACAAAACAAATGTTTTATATTAGTGCTGCCAGCTCTCATAAAGTTGATCCAGATCGTTCCAATGAGATCTGAGCCAGAGCCAGAGCTCGATAAACCAATGGAACGGCCCTAGAAATTCTCTGACGCTACGAAAATGTCTCGATAGTATCGATATATCCCCAGCTAGAACAGTATGTCTTATATAAACCCTCATATTTGCCTTATCAGTAAGAAAAGTATCCCTTATAAATTTTAAAACTTTCCATTATATTATACAGGCCAAATGGAGAAACTTGAGGGATAAAATGCGTATGAGTTTTTGTCTCTCTTTTGCATATAAGCTTTTCGTAATTATGTATGCTATAGCGCTCTCACTTTAACACCTAATACGTCAGGGATATATAAAGAATATTCTATGGCATTAAATATGAATGGTATAAGCCATTATATAAGTGATTTTTACAAGAATTGTATGGGTGTTTTATAAGGGAATATATAACCAATTAAAGAAGGAATTATGTATGCTATTAAATAAGGGACTATATAAGCAACCAAATAGGGTATTATTAAATGATTAAGTGAGAATTATACATTACCCTGGAATACTTCCCAATCCTCTTCATCAAGAAAACAATGGGGTAAAGTATGTAAAATTATAAAAGGCTATTCAGTTTATATACCATATAAAGCTCACAAAATTATATGAAAGATTTTATTATTCATGAGGTTTATATGGATATGGTGCTTCTATAATTTTACACAAACACCCTTAACATTTTATAAACTTGAATTTTTTAAGTATATTGATTGAATTTTTTTACTATAACTACTAACTTTAAACAGCATAAAAAAAATAATTTTTTCAACTTTTTTACATCTATCGCTTATCTAAAGCAAGTTATGAAAAAAACAAAGAGAATAAAGGTGTCTTATAGATGACATTATGATAT
Source organism: Eurosta solidaginis (assembly GCF_040869045.1). Lineage (NCBI taxonomy): Eukaryota > Metazoa > Arthropoda > Insecta > Diptera > Tephritidae > Eurosta > Eurosta solidaginis. The sequence continues at coordinate 67,170,516 of NC_090324.1, read as the reverse complement.
ATTTCATTTAATATTATTATCATGTGTTTTACATTTTCTTTGAGTATAGTATATATGTACATTTGAAAAGAAATTTATGACTTTGAGAGGAATGTTCGAATCTTAATTATGAATCAAAATAATTATGACTTAATTCGATGCTTTTCCTTAAAGCCTTTTCGAACTTATTTCGACCTTCAGTCGGGAACCTCTAAAAGGAGGAGAAACAAGTTAATAAAAGTAGTTACAATAAATAACAGCTAAACATGTATAAAACTTGGTTGAATAGTTTCAATTGCGTCAAAGCTCTCTTCTCCTTCCTTCCATCCAAGTTAAACAAAAAGGCTAGGTCGTCGGTAATGACCCTGCAAAAACCTCATCAATTGTTCCGATGCTGCATTTAATATGGACCAAGTAAACTTTCTGCAAAAATATTTAAAAAATAAAATATCTTTTGAAAGTATTATTATTTCTTTCACCATTGTGTCGAAGTATTCTTGCCTTTGCAGCTTTTCTTCAACGTCTATAGCTGCATCAATACTCACTAAAGGCAATGTTGCAGCGATCTCTATTTGCAGTTCGTCTTGAAGTTCGCCTGTCAGACGACCAACCGAGCGTAGCACTTTGGCTACCAATACTTTACATTCGCGGATGGATTGGTTCTTTGCCATTTCAAACACGCTTAACATAACAAACGCTCGTTCATTGACCCAGGTAACTACCATAATTTCATTCGCTTTCACTAAGTCACCTAATGCATTAATGCGTCATACCGAACTGCTCAAGCGGGAATCATATTGACAATATGTAGGTCAATAATTTGCTGACAAGCATTCCTCACTATTGAGTCATGCACCTTTAGTATGTAAATATTAATGTAAGTATGTATATATGCATAGGTTAAGAACTTCTGTATAAATAGTAATGAATTTCTTTAATAAAATGAATACTGATCAGACTTCCAAAGTCAAAACATTCTTTTATTAATTTGTTACATTAAAGTTTAGCAATTAAGGTTTTTTTATTTTCCAAAATCTAATATAATATAATAATGATAAGTAAATAAATTAGTCTATATATGTATATAAAATAATAAAATAAACAAGATACCATATGAATTCAAGTACCTGGACTTTGTAAAACCTTTGGCGTTGGTGTGTCGGAGGTGAGTTGTGTAACCGCTACTTTGTTCGAATTTTTATCGGATTCGAACAACTTTTTTGCAACCTTTGGAGCTGATAGTTTGGTAGTGATTTGTACGACAGCTACCTCATTAAATATTCCATCGGTCGCGAAGCATTATTTTATTACAATTTTAGTTTTGAAATATCAAAATCTACTATTATAAATATGAATATACATATGTATTCAAAATGTTTCACCTTTATTCATTTGTGATGTGATGGGCGTATTCGTATTACTTTGACTCATTTTTGATGTGGTGGGAGCATCCATCTCCATCTCATGAAATAAAAATAGTTTAAAATTAGTTGTATTACTTTATATAAATAATAAATAAATGAAATAAATCAGCGGAAATGCTTTAATGTGAAAAGTCGTGAAAAACATGGTGAAGCAATGGAATCAAAATAAATTTATTTTCGTGTGGTATGCAAAAGCATTTAAATTTTATATCCTGGCGACTTACTTCATTGTTTTTTCATTTAACTGGCTAGCTACAAGAATACCCAAGCTAGAAAAAGATTGTAAAGGTTCTTCCAAATAGTTTTCAGTGTTTTTGAAAGTATATCCAAGCACCACTTCCTGTCCAGATTGATTTTTAGTGGAAGTTATTTTTAAAGGGCCTGCTATTTAACTGAAACAATATGAATCTTTGTCTTTTTTTAATATCAATATTAAAAGCACCCATTTTTGAAAAAGTACTGTTTACTAAATCTGAATCTAATCTTTCTTGAATGCGCAAATATAATTGTTGTAAAATTTTATTTGGTTTTTTATTAATTTTTTTAAATACTGCATATAGTTTTCGAATTTATAAGCAGAAAAGTTATCTAATGGACCCAATCGCCGTGAAATACTAGGCAAATGAAGCAGGCCATGTATATTAAAGCTAACTTTATGATCTCCGTAAATATCTGCAAAAAAATTTACAAATTCTTCTAAAAGCGCTTAAGCAGTCTTTGTTTAGGAAAACACAGTTCCTTCACACGAAAGTATTATTATGCCGGAGTGTAATAAAAGGAAAAGATAATATAAATTATCATCGATACAATCTTTTAACACAAATATACCAGAGTATAACAAAAATTGTCTAAATTAGGTCGACTTCCATGTTTTAAATGAATTAAAATTTTGACAGACGCGACCAAATTCTAATGGAACTAAGCTTGACAGCTAATCTAGTTTTTTATTTATTTCAATTAAGTTTCCTTTTTTTATTATCAAATTAAGTAACTTTTTAGTAACGCCAAAATCAACAAGGTGCATAGGGTCCAATGGGAATTGTGACCCCATTCTAAATTTATGAACCTCTAAAATATTGTTTTGCCGTCGAAACATAACATTGTGATGAAGTGCATCTACTCTATTTTTGAATGACACATCAGATCGTGGGTCGTGTACCCGTTTGGAAAAACACACACGATTTTTTAACCATTTTCCAACTTGATTACACTTGGGAGAACTTTTTTTCCCAGTATGTGAATTAACACTGGTGACAAACGCCCGAGCTGTTGTGTCACAAATAAACAACCGGACATCAAATTTTTTATTAAATGCAAAGTTTCCTACTTTTAGTCCGATTCTTTTTAGTTTTGAAACTTCCTCACAAAATTCTTTCATGAAATGATTAATGTTACAAGGTTTTCGAGTTCCCGAAAAACAACCAATAACAAAAGGACTTTCTTGATTGTTCCCAACAATAGCACCTAATATTGGCCATAAAACCTTTTCCGAGCTTTTAAAAACCTTTAACCCATCAATTCCCACATTGATTTGGACTTCGGTGCTGGCTTCCAGGAACTCAAACGGTTTTGTTAAAAAATGATTTTGGATTCCAAAATATAAAAATTCTCCATTTGGAATGGACTGAACCTGGACCTTTTCTTTTTGGATTCCCAGAAGACTTTTAGCTGAAAGAGGCAAACCATGAACACCAATTCTCTTGAAAGTGCGCAGCATATAAGTAACTTTATCATTAATTGGGTCCACTTGCTCTACTTCATCCAAATCAATGTTATTTATAAAGTTATTAGAATTAACGTCACCACCGCCATCTTGAATCGCGTCACTCCATACTTCACTCTCATTGCGCGCTAAACTATCTATATTTCTGTATTTTTCAACAGATTTCACAAAGCGCAACTTTTCAGCACTTAAAACATTCCGTACACTTTTATTATACATATTTTAAATTTCTTTTACTTGCCTTTTTAATATCTTATTCCTTGTTTTTTTTCGCGCTTACTTTTTCTCCCGTCTGTTGCTACGATGAATTTTCACTTTTTGACATTTATATGCACATGCCATGGACGTACTTATATTGTACATGTTAGAAGGAAACGCCACTAGTATATTAAGGAAAATTAGAAGTGTTCCCTCTCTAACATTGGGGAATATTTTGAATAAGGTGCCACGATTTTCCAACTTTTTTCGAGGGGTGGCGGGGGCCTAAAAATCACAAAATTATCATCCGCAACTCTAGGAAACTCTTAGTTTATGAAATATAAGCTTTTTAATTTCCAAATTTAGTAAAATTTCAACTCAAGTCCTGGACATAAAATTCGGGTCGCACATGTCGATAGCATTATCGAAAGACGCGTATTTGCGTCAAGATTCAGAATCCGAAAGCAGAAACTACATTTTTTATCTCGCTTAAAAGTTATTCGCGGAAAACCCGTCGGTACCATTGTCGCTTTGTTCGTTGTTGCAATTAAACAAACGAAAACATATTGTCACGGATATTAGCATCACTAAGCTATACCATCACTAAGGCGATGCTAAGGCCACGCTAAGCGATATTTACGTCAATAATCAAATCATGTATACACATATATAAGGCAGCCGATAGATGTCACACACAGATGCATTTACTTATACGCCTATGTGTGCGCGAGATACTGTAAACTACAAACATTCACATCAATAATTCAATCATTATGTCCACACATATGTAGGTACACGCAGCTGAGAAGCAAGGCACAACCATATGCAGACATCTTATTTGAGATGCTCCTAAATGTAGGCAATTATAATTGTGGAAGTGTCGCTCACACATACAAGCATTGGGTATGAGAGAAGCTATAAAATCGTGCAATTTTAGTTATAGCTGAGAAGTTTGAGAGCTCATGTACAATGCTAGTAGATTCTAGAAGATGCGAACGAGGAAACCAGAGAGTATAAAAGGACGCAGATGTAGAGGCGCTGGAATTCAGTTTGATTTGAGTTGTCAAGCAGTTTCGATTAAGATGATATCTAGCGAGAAATAGCAGTATTATTTTGAAAATCAGTTTCAATTAAGCTATCAGTTTGGTTATTAAGCAAGCTATTCGTTGCACAGTTTGAGTGTTATTGTGAAGTACTTTAATAAAGGCCATTTTGCATTATTACAAATTGGAGTTGGAGAGCCGTGGATTGAATACAAGCGGCGTTAAACTCGAACTTCAGGCACGGCTACGAGAAGCAATGGAAGCAGAAGGAATTGATGTGGATGAGTATGTCTTTTATCCTGATGGGGACGAGACAACAACAAATATTGAAGAGAAAAACGAAACCTCGCAGACAGTTACGAGCACAGACTTGAGCATGATTTTGGCTGCAATATCTGCACAAACATCGACAGTAAAAGAAATGTCGTCAGAAATAACATCGAAGATTGAAGCACAAGAAACGCGTATGTCAGAAATGTCGACACAGATAACATCCAAGATGGAAGCACAGGAGGCACATATTGCAGAAATGTCGTCAGAAATAACATCGAAGATTGAAGCACAAGAAACGCGTATGTCAGAAATGTCGACGCAGATTACATCCAAGATGGAAACACAACTGGAAGAGTAAAAGACATATATGACATCTCAGTTGGCTGAGCAGTTGAAAGCACAGGAGGCCCGCATAACCTCGCAGCTGGAGGCACAGGAGATAAAGGTAACATCGAAGCTGGAGGCCCAGGATACACAAATTTTACAGTTTGAGGAAAAAATCGAGGACGAAGTGGATGCTTTGAGAGGATGTATCGAGCAGTTGCAAATGAATCGCCCAGCAGTTTCAACGAGTAATCCAAAGGTAAAAACACCATCCTTTGATTCTGTTCCTTTCCAGGTCTTCAAACTACAAAACAAGAAGACCGCAACAGTGAACAACTGGAATGCTGAAGATAAAGTTGCTACATTGTTCGTACCTTTAAAAGGACCAGCTGCGGAAATCTTACAGACCATCCCAGAGTACGAGCGGAACAACTACGAAACATTGATGAGCGCTTTAGAGAGACGTTATGGAAGCGAGCATAGGAAACAGATATTCCAAATTGAGTTGCAAAACCGTCACCAAAGAGCGAATGAGACTTTGCAGGAGTTTGCCTCGAATGTTGAAAGGTTGGCTCATCTCGCAAATGCGGACGCACCCGTGGAATACACCGAGAGGGTAAAAATCCAGAGTTTTATAAATGGCATACGGGACGTGGAAACGAAGCGAGCTACATATGCAAACCCAAAGCTGACATTTGCTGAAACGGTATCACATGCATTGACTCAGGAAACGGCCTCACTATTGAGTAAACCAGCATACAAAGCTCATCGTGTGGAAGTGGAAAGACCAGATTGGGTAGACACAATTTTGGAAGCACTGAAGGGATCACAACAGAAAAATGCCGGAGTTATTAAATGTTTCAAGTGCGGCAACCCAGGTCATATTGCACGACATTGGAGCACCGGGGTCAATAGCTCCAACAATGTGTGCCGTAAACGCAGAGCTGAAGGAGATGAGCAAATCTCCAAGTCCACTTTTAGGTAACCGAAGACAAAAAACAGCCATTGAGTCGGTTGTCTCGGAAGAGGTATTGACAGGAATTGGATTGCCACAAGGATCGGTTTTGGCACCGGTCCTGTTTAACATATATATAAATGATATATCTTCGGCGCTAAAACATAGTAAAATAAGGCTGTTTGCGGATGACGCACTGCTCGAAGTAAGTGAACTTGATATCATGTTAGCTAGGAGCAAAATGCAGGAAGACTTGAACACCCTATACAGGTGGCTTTGCAACAATAAGCTTAAACTTAATGTTAATAAAACCCATTTTATGGTCATATTAGAGCGATGAATAACGAATCTTGTAATATCGAGCTAAAAATAATGAACTCAAACATTAACGAAGTTAAAACTTTCAAGTACTTAGGGGTTCAGATTGATAATAAATTAAAATTTAATGATCATATTGATTATATAGTTGCCAAAATAGGCAAGAAAATTGGTTTTTGGAAAAGGTCATGCAAATTTATCAGTAGAAAATACAAACTGAAAGTGTATAAATCCATCATAGAGCCGCATTTCATATATTGTCCCACAATATTCTTTATGGCCAATGTAACTCAGCTAGATAAGCTACAAGTTATGCAAAATAAATCTATGAGATTTATATTAAACATGAGGTATGATACTCCCATTAATAACATGATAGAAGCACTAAACTGGTTGAGTATAAAACAGTTGATATTCTACCACAGTATGAAATTTGTATTTAATATTAAGCACGGTAAATTACCAACATACCTCAGCGAAAAGCTTAGATATGTAAATGATGCACATTCATACGTAATCAAAGAAAAGAATAATTTTAGATTACCTCTTTTCAAAACAGAAGTGGACAAGCAAAATATATTTTATAAGGGCCTGAAATATTTCAATGAACTTCCTAATCACATAAAAATTAGTAATAACTTCAATACCTTTAAAAAAAGTTTATTGGAGCATTGTAAAACCCTTCCAATAAGATAAAGTTTTTTTTTTCTTTTATTATTTACATGACATACCAATACTGGAGCGCGAAAAGGGAATGGTAATACTGGTAGCAGCAAAATACAATGCAACCGGCCCTAAGGAAAAGAAAATCAGTCGCCACCTGTAACTCCTGACAGTTCCAACAACAAATTTCGCTGGAATTCGGTATTTTCAGCTTATATTTACTGTTGCTGATCGGGATCACTCGCATTCCGACAGCATTAATATAACAATAAAATTATATGATGTGTAACCAAAATAAGGTCAAACAAAAGTTGGAGCAGGGGGGATTGGAAACACGTCCTTTTCAACCTCCCAATATATTTTGAGATGTGCTGATCGGAATCTTCATGCGTTCCGACAGCGTCTTTACTAAACAAAGTTGAGGGGTGATTGGGTACACTTCAATTTCCAACATCCAAAGACATGTTTAGCTGTGTTGATCGGAGACCAATACATTCCGACAGCTTAAAATACAAATATAATTGAAAAATTTAAGTTCCATATTTTGTTGCCTTAAGCTGGGAGCCCTGGAGGATTGGAAACGCGTCCTTTCCAACCTTCCTTAAATGACTGGCTCCCAGACTCGTCCGTTTGTTACGCCAGTAAATATGCTGATCGGAATCACATGGCATTCCAACAGCATATTCAATAGAAATAAATGATATAATAATGAATTGTACTTAGTAGTTTAAGTTTTAGGCCTAAACAGCCGTAATAATAAATAAATTAAATTAAAAATTAAAATTAAAAAAATCGTTAAACTAAAGCGAGTCAGCCGCAAGGGGCGACAGCTGGCTCCCTCAATTGAATGCCCCATAATCTCTATCTCACAAATTGGAAGAAGGTCAAACAATCTTACGGTCGGAGGACATGTGGAGGGAAAGGAACGTTAACTGACTGTAGATACGGGTGCATCCCATTCCATTATTCGAGCGGATTTAGTCAACAAGAAGATAAGACCATTGCATGGAGCAAGATTGCGTACAGCCACTGGAGAAGACAGCACGGTTCTAGGAGAAGTTTCATGTGAAGTCGCAATCGGGAACGTCACGGTAGTACACAATTTTATAGTGGCAGAGATTGTTGATGAAATTATAAATGGAGTGGACTTCTTAATCGACCAGGGCATCAAGATCGACATGCAAAGCAAGATGATGCGATATAAGAACATGGATGTACCACTTAATTTCGGCTACAAGAGAGGCTACAGCAGTAAACGAGTGCTGGTGGAAGAGAGTCAGCAAATACCATCAAAATCAGAAGCAGTCATCTGGGCAAAGGTTGATGGATATTGTGGGACAAACAAATTGTGGGTTGTCGAAGCAGCAAATAGATCACCACTGAAATACTTGTAGGAAAAATCCTGGCTATGACAAAACAAGATGGACGTATTCCGGTAAGAGTACTCAATGAGTTCAAGTCACCACTCAAACTGACTAAAGGAGCTATTTTGGGAAGATGCCAAGAGGCTGAAGTAGTTATTAACTGTGAACAGCTCCAGGAACACGTTTCATCTAGTAATACTGATCTTTCAAATGACATCACGGCATGGACGCAGGGGCTAGAGGGAGCCTATCAGAGTAAGGCAAAACAACTGCTCCTAAAGTACGCGAACATATTTGACCAGGATTGTTCCAAACCAGGCCGAACCAATGTTGTGAAATATCAAATTGACACTGGAGATGCGAGGCCGATCCGTCAAGCTCCACGTAGTGTTCCACTGGCGAAGCGGGAAGTTGTTAGTCAAATCATACATGAAATGAGCGACAGCGGCTTCATCGAACCATCATCTAGTCCATGGAGCTCACTGGTAGTACTTGTAAAGAAGAAGGATGGAAAAATTAGGTTTTGCGTGGACTACCGGAAGTTGAATGACGTAACGAAAAAGGATGGCTACCCATTGCCAAGAACTGACGACATTCTGGACTCGCTATCTGGTACGAAATGGTTTTCCACGCTGGACTTGAAAAGCGGCTACTGGCAAGTGGAGGTGAAGAAGGAAGATAAAGAGAAAACAGCCTTCAGTGTCGGTGATGGTCTTTAGCAATTTACAGTGATGCCTTTTGGACTTTGTAATGCACCAGCTACTTTTGAGAGACTCATGGACCAGGTACTGAAAGGACTACATTGGAAAACATGCTTGGTGTACCTGGACGACGTCATCGTATTGGATAAGGACTTTGATGAACATCTTAAGAATTTGGAGGAAGTTTTCCAGAGAATAGCTGGCGCTGGTCTGAAGTTAAGTCCCAAAAAGTGTGCGCTGTTTAAAAAGGAAGTAAATTATTTGGGTCACAAGGTAACGACAGAGGGCATCTGCACAGCGAAAGAAAAGGTAGAGGCTGTAAGAGATTGGCCAAGACCACAGAACCTACATGAATTATGAAGTTTCCTTGGGCTGTGTACATATTACCGCCGATTTGTACCAAATTTTTCCAGCGTAGCCCATAGCCTCCATGAGCTCACAAGAAAAAATAAAGCTTTTGAATGGAAAAAGGAGCAAGAAGTGGCTTTCAAAACATTGAAGGAGCGTTTGTGCACTGCCCCAATGTTAGCATATCCGATTCCAGGACCAACATTTATTCTAGATACAGATGCGAGTGGATATGCTATAGGAGGCGTTTTATCACAACTGGTCGATGGACAGGAGAAGGTAGTTGCATATTACAGCCATTCGATTGGAAAACCAGAGAGGAACTACTGCGTTACGCGGAGAGAGCTGTTGGCATTTGTAGAGTGCATTAAACATTTTCACAAATACCTCTACGGCCAGCGATTCCGTGTCAGGACAGATCACGCAGCTTTAAAATGGCTTCTGCAGTTCCGTAATCCGGAAGGACAATTGGCACGGTGGATCGAGCGACTACAAAGTTATGACTTTTCCATTGAGCATCGAAAAGTTAGTACACATGGAAATGCCGATGCAATGTCAAGAAGGCCATGTAGTTTGGAATGCAAGCACTGTTCAAAGGCCGAGGCTAAAGAAGACATTATAGATGTCCGGCTAATGACTATAACGTGTACGGATGAATGGGACAAGGAACAACTAAGAAAGTGTCAGCTAGAAGATACAGATCTGTCACATATTATGCAAGGGTTCGAACGAAACGAAAGACCAAGCAGAGAGGAGATGTCAGCAGAGAGTCCCATTGCGAAGTCATATTGGGCACAGTGGAACAGTTTAGAATTGATATCCGGTTGCTTGCGTTGAGTATGGGAGAGTGAGGATGGTCAATGCAAGAAGAAACTGATAGTTGTTCCCAGAAAGAGGATTCCTGACGTGCTCAGCGAGCTGCACAATGGTCGAAGTGGAGGTCATCTTGGAATCACGAAGACATTCGAGAAAATTAAGCAGAGATTCTATTGTGTTGGTTGCCGTCAGTCGGTCACCGAGTGGGTTGTCAATTGCGAGGTATGCAACAGAGCAAAAGGGCCCAAAACCCGAAGTCATGGCCAGATGAAGCAGTATATTTCAGGTGCACCATTTGAAAGGATCGCCATGGATGTCGCAGGTCCATTTCCTACTAGCAACCGCGGAAACAAATACGTACTGGTGGTTATGGATTATTTCAGTAAATGGCCAGAGGTATACCCAATCCCAAACCAAGAAGCAGAAACAGTAGCAGAAGTGGTTAAAAACGAATGGGTTGCAAGGTATGGTGTACCAATGGAGTTACATTCTGGCCAAGGCAGGAATTTTGAATCAGATGTGTTCCCAGAAATGTGCAAGAAGTTGGGTATTCGAAAAAACACGGACAACTGCATTGCATCCTCAGTCCGATGGTATGGTGGAACGGTTCAATAGAACATTGGAGGAGAATTTTTAGGAAAGTAGTAGACAAATACCATAAGGACTGGGATACACACAAATCATTATTCTTGATGGCCTACCGATCGGCAGTACATGACACAACGGGCCAAACTCCCGCAAAGGTAATTTTTGGCAACGACCTTCGACTGCCACCTGATTTGAAGTATGGGATAGATGCCGATGCGGAGAGGAATGCCAAGAAATCCACTGGTGTCTTGTAAGAAGAGCTGAGAGAGATACACGATCTGGAAAGGTAACGAGCAAAGATTATGAGTGACAAGATGAAAGCGAGGTACGATAAAGCAATTAATTCGGAAGGGTTTCAGGAAAGAGATTTGGTGCTGCTATACAACCCACAACGAAAAAAAGGTTTGTCCCCGAAATTGCAGTGTAACTGGGAACGCCCATACAAAGTTGTAAAACGGATCAACGATGTAGTGTACCGCATACAAACCACGAACTAAAATGAAAGTGGTTCATTTGGAGAGATTAGCAGCGTTTAGATCGAGAGATTTGTCTGATCGGGACGATCAGACTTAGGTGGAGGGCAGTGTCACGGATATTAGCACCACCAAGCTATACCATCACTAAGGTGATGCTAAGGCCATGCTAAGCGATACTTACGTCAATAATCAAATCATGTATACACATATATAAGGCAGCCGAGATATGTCACACACATATGCATTTACTTATACAAGTGTGCGCGAGAGACTGTAAACTACAAATATTCACATCAATAATGCAATCATTATGTCCACACATATGTAGGTACACGCAGCTGAGAAGCAAGGCACAACCATATGCAGACATCTTATTTGAGATGGTCCTAAATGTAGGCAATTTTAATTGTGGAAGTGTCGCCCACACATACAAGCATGGGGTATGAGAGAAGCTATAAAATCGTGCAATTTTAGTTATAGCTGAGAAGTTTGAGAGCTCATGGACAATGCTAGTAGATTCTAGAAGATGCGAACGAGGAAACCAGAGAGTACAAAAGGCCGCAGATGTAGAGGCGCTGGAATTCAGTTTGCTTTGAGTTGTCAAGCAGTTTCGATTAAGACGATATCTAGCGAGCAATAGCAGTATTATTTTGAAAGTCAGTTTCAATTAAGCTATCTGTTTGGTTATTAAGCAAGCTATTCGTTGCACAGTTTGAGTGTTATTGTGAAGTAATTTAATAAAGGCCATTTTGCATTATTACAAATTGGAGTTATTTATTCAACAGTTTAGTGATTCGAACTTAGCAGAAGGGCAAATAAGAGGATTTGAAGTAAATTCGTTACAATATGAAGGTGGTGAATAGTGTTGCCAGCACCGCAACAATATATTTTTATCTTGGTAGAACATTATAAGGTGGTGACACGTCGACATAAATGCAAACAAACATACAGTATCAATGTAGTTTGTTTTGTAATTCTCTGAATAATTTGAAATTAATGTATTTAATTGGAACAAGTGCAGAATACATACATTTGTCAAATAAAATAAAAAAAATCGAACTTTATAGAAATTGTATGCGGATTCCAACGGTAATTCTGCGTAGAACACCTTTCTGCATAGGCGGCCTTCGGCCCCGCTTATAAAAAATAACCCTGGGCTACGCCATTCCAAGTCCGGGTGTGTGGTATAACCGTGGCTACCGCCACGGTGATGTCCTTCTAGTAGTACACCCTTCTGCGCAGCACCCCAAATAATATTAGACTACAAATTATTAAAAGGGCATAAGAACGCCGTTTATATCCCGATCAGATGCCAAATCCGATAAGCGTTGTCATTGAAAATCAAAATAGCGCTGGTGGTGCTTTTATTACTAATGAACAGGGTTTATTACCACCATTGGTGACCACAAAATATGTGGTACAAGATCAGGGTAACTCCTCGCCACGTTACGTTAGGTATCGATAATCGAAATTAATGTTTTGTTTGGCAATTACATTGATCTTTCTTCTTTGCAGGTCGTCTTTGTATTGCATACCTGCAACAGCTGATTTATTAAAAACAACAGCTTTGTCCATTACACTTACCGTCTCACCAATGGCACGCACGGTTGAGGGTGAATATGAGCCACCCATTGTAAATTTTGGTGAATTGGGTGCAATTAGATGTAATCGTTGCAAGGCTCAATAGCAACTTGTAGATGCTGGTCGTCGTTTCCAATGTTTAATGTGTAAAGTAACAAGAGATGGTAAGAAAAATCTTTCACTTTTACTTGTGTTCATTGATCCATATTTTTTCTCAACAGTGCCAACTGCATATTTCCAACATTTGGGCCATACCGGACAGCGTGTCGATAAATATGAACGTCCTGAACTTGTATTGGGTACATGAGTATTTGTGTAAAAAATGCTTGGGTACCGATATCTCTCATGGTAAACCTCAACTCATATCCAACATCAATGCCTCGCATTCAATTGTGGCACTGTACGCACTACATTGGGTTCCCGAAGTATGGACAAGCATATTGTTGATTCCAGTGGTAAGGCCACAATTTCAAATGATGGGGCAACCATTATGAAACTATTGGATATTGTGAATCCAGCCGTAAAACTCTAGTACACATCGCCAAATTTCAAAATGCTGAGGTAAGTTTTTTGTTATATTAGAATGTATAGAATAAAAATGTTTCTCTTATCAGGTCGGCGATGGCACCACTTCAGTAGTATTTTAAGCATGTGAAATCTTAAAAAAAATTAGATGTTGAGGAAGGCGTGCATGCACGTATCATCATTAAAGCTATACGTAAAGCATTACAATTATGCATGCTAAAATATGACATGGCTGTACATGTCGAAGCGCCGATCAATGGAGCAACAAAGTGCTTTATAGGAAAAATGATCTGCCACAGCAATGTCCTCCAATGTCCAAGAGTATCAGAAAATTGTTGATGCTGAATGGCGTATTCTGTAGAATAAACTAGCTAAGTAAGGCGCCAATGTTGTGTTTTCTAAATTACCAATTTGTGATGTTGCTACACAGTATTTTGCAGATCGCTAATGATATTAATTCAAATGTTTTGGATCAATGTGATTACTTTGAAGAACGTCAGGTTGGTGGTGAACGTTTCAACATTTTCCAAGGTTTGACATTAAAATTTCTCATTCTCTATTACGAAACGAACTTTCGATGCGGATCATAGACGAATCGCTAGTGTATTTGTACTATGTTAAACAATGGCAACTTATCACTTGACAATTACTTTTGCCTTCCTGTTAGTCAGAAAGGGAAAAAGACTGAACGAAAATGATAGAGAACACCATTGCTAGACGAAATCGTTTGGTGGCGAATCGTTCGTCTGAGCTATCGTTCGCAATACAGAATGAAGCCTTTAAATTGTTAAGTAATATAATGAAAAGATTGTGTCCAAGGTTGTGTCTGAAGGTTTAATGTGGCCACATAAATCGTTCCCGAGATGGTCGGCCTGGCACTTTAATGGTGTTGTGTTACCGGAGCGTAGCGGATCTGTATCAGGCTAAAGGACCATCACATCGATAACACTCCCCAAGCCTTCGGGGAGCAACCTTATCGCTACAAAAACAACAACAACATTGTGTCCAAATCCCGAAAAAAAACTATAAAATTTGTGTCAGTGAAATGATAATTATTGCTTTTGGTTGTTAGTTTTGAGGCATCGTCATCGAGTTCCTTCTGATCGTATATGCCGGTTCTTTTGCATTCTTTTACATGCATAAAGTGCCGTTGAAGCCTTCCTCACCCTCTCCTCCACGTTGAGCTTCCATGACAGCTTACCGTCTAGGCTCATTCCTAGATATTTTGTGCAAGGTTTCTCCCGTAGGGTCGCCCCTCCTAACTTAGGCCTGGTCCAATTAGGGACCTTGTACCTCTTTGTAAACAAGACCATATGCAACGTCATCTGCGTAAACCGTAAGTTTTTCCGGTCCCTCGTAGAATCCCCTAAGCAGTTGGTTAATGACCAGCGTCCACAGCAGAGGGGATAGCACCCCTCCCTGCGGAGTGCCCCTGTCCACTAATTTCGTGGCCGCGTACAATCCCCATTGCGATGTAATCTTACTGCAGTTTAACGTGCAGTCGATCCATCTAGGTAAGGCTGGATGTACTTTAACTTTAATTAAGACAATCAATAATCGCCCATTTAGAAAGCCTCGGCCATGCTTAAGAAGACTTCCAGAGCATATTCCTTATATTCCAGGGCTTTTTCTAAGCTTAATACCACCCTATGCAATGCGGTGTCTACTGACTTGCCTTTGGTGTATGCCTGTTATGTTGTGGAGAGCAGCTTTTCATCCACGTTGGACTTTATGTACACATCTATCAGCCTCTCAAAGGTTTTGAGCAGAAATGATGTTAAGCTATTGGGTCTAAAATCTTTGGGATACACGTGACCGATCTTCCCCGCCTTTGGTAAGAAAGCTACACGAGCAGTTCTCCAAGAGTGCGGTACATGATTCAGTTTATGCACCCATCGAATATTATTTTAAGCCATCCCACGACCGCCCTACTTGAAACTTGTAGCATGGCCGGACATGTACCATCTGAGCCCGGCGATTTCACCACCACTACGAGGTCCTCAGTAGTGTAATTAGGCAGCATATATGAATGCAGCTGTTTACTTACCATTACTACAGCTCGCAACCGTCCTTCCTTTTGCGCATAGTAAACGCCAAATCCGCGCGCGCTAAGTCCAGAAACCTTTCCTCCCGATGGAAGACACGGCTCCTGGATCAGGGCGTTAGGAGGAGGAGTTCGCTCCACGCCACTTTACTGTGTTGGAGGTTTATCTGTAGGACTCGCAGCACCAATGGGCTGCTTGTCCCCCTCCAGCACATTCATCGTGACGTCGTCGTCCTCCCCTAGCCCTTTTGGTTTAGAGTGTTCGAAGCCCCCTTCAGCCTCTTGTACCTGTTGTGCCGGGTGTTCCTCTGTGCGACTCACAGCACCATCTGGCTGTTGGTCCCCTTCTAACATATTCGGGGTGACATTTGCTACCTCCACCTGTCTTTTTTCCGTTAGGCTTTTGAGGTCCTTTTCGACTTCGCCCACGTCCAGCGTGTTAGGACTTTAATACCCGCGACTTCTTTCCTGAGTCGCATATACATTTTGCCTGTACCTAAGGACATTTTTCCAAACTGCACGTACAATATATCCTCCGCCTGCTTGTTTATTTGGAAGATGTATAACTGACCTTCCTCCGTAGGCCGACATACAGTAAGTACCTTCCAATCCTGTGTCGGTATGTTCGGATTCTGATTCTGCAAAAGTCGCACTGTATCCTCCGACTTCATCACGCATGGTATCCATACCTTAACTTTTGGTACCTTGGGGATTTGCGCTTTATCCACCATCTCAAAACGCGCGTTCGTGCCCTGCCTTTGGAGGTTTGGAACCACTTCCTCCAGCCACCGCAAGCTCGCGATGTTGTCGCACGCTATCATCTTCATACCATTATACCATCCCCCGAATCAAAGGTTGGAAGGAGCTTACTTGGTTATTCCCGCATCATCTTAAGCATTAAGCTAATAAGCTCCTTTTCTACAGATCTCCACCTTTCACGAGTCATCTGTTCGAAAGGACCGCTACGATGGACCAGCGCCACAGTCAGTGACTGCTTTGCCACATCTCTCATCTTCTCGGAAAAAGCCGGCGTCTTAGTGTTATTTCCCTTTGGCACCTCTGAGAAAGCCGGAGTCTTAGCTCCCTTTAGCCCCTCCGAGAAAGCCGGAGTCGTAGCGTTATCTTCCTTTGGCTTATCTCCTACTTCCATAGTTGGAACTTCCCTCTGACTCGCAGCCTTCGAGGTAGTTGCTACCTCGCTATTGGGGCCCATCTGTTTTACAGTTTTGGGCCTACTTGTCTTGTCTATGGGACTGCCCTGCGTGGCGGCTCTGGGACTGGGCCCTTTCTGCCTCTTGAAAGCAGGCTTGTCGCCTTCCGCCGAACGTTGCCTTTTCATTCTGCCATTCGACGCTTCTTCCTCCTCATACCGGTTGCAGAACCGAGGGTTTCTCGCAGCAAACATTTTGAACTGCCTTCGACCTGCTTCTACCGCCTCATGAGCCCATGCCAAGTGCTCGATCTCCTCTTCTGTTGGGTCCACCACTGCTCCCAAGCGTAGTACAATTCTTAGTAATGCACGGTACTTCGAGAAAGCTCTTTCCTCCATACCCTTCTCCACTCTTCTACTCCTTTTTCATTTGTGTTCTTCTCCAACATGGAGTTCATTGAATCAGCACTACTCTCGCCCCCCCACTCCAACGCATCGCTTAATGCGTATTTGTCGTCCTTGGCTTGCGGCTCAGTCCTCTTCTTATCATCGTCCTTATGAAAATTAAGTAATGAGTCGTTCATCTTGGTCGTACGACCACCAGCCCGACAAGACGGGCTCAGCGGTCCAGTATTATATACGGGGAAAGAACCGTCAGCGACAGCAGCGCCCCTTACTGTGGTAAGGCCGTCAATACTTCCCGAGGTGGTCCGGTATCGAGAAGGCTCCGTTCGAATACAGCCGAATTTATCCCCTGGCTACAAATCGTCCAATAGGCACGGTCCGCATAACACCCTGGATTAGGGTGTTGGCAGTTCTTGGTCACCGACATCCCGCCGCCCTCCTATGAGGCGAAACGGTGTAGATGCCAGTCCTAAACAGCTCCTTCTCATCGTCGGGCGCTATGGAGATCGGCTAAGACCTCACACCAACGACGATGTTCGTTACAATTGCTAGTGCATGCTCTCCAAGATGTAGATCCTGATCGAAAGTCACACCCAAAATTTTAGGGTGTAAGACAGTCGGTAGGGTAATGCCATATGTTCGACATTTGGCGTGGTCATGTTTTAAATAAGGTCACCGATGATTTGGTTGGTGACAATATCAAGTTTCGCGAAGCGACAAAACTAGAGAGATTGGGGAGATAGCTGTATATTTTATTACAAAGCTCATCGATGTAGGAAACAATAGCATAGGCGTAGAAGCAATAGTGACTCATGGTGGTAAAGGTAGCTATTGATATGTAGAAGTGAAGCAGAAGTTTGAATATAAGTTTTTTTAAGTTATAGCAAAAAAAGCGTTAAGGATTTTTAATATCTTACCAGGTACCTTCGTACATGTTTCTAAGAATGAAGAATAAAACCTATTCAAACTCAATTTTCACCAGGACAAAGCCGCTGAGACTTCGCTATACTTTAACATACAATACGTTACCCCATTTTAGCACAACTATCATTTTTTGATTTTATTAAATTTTATAAAATGTTTCTTCCTCTACAGTTCTATTTCGGTATTGGATGGTAAATATGGCTTTCGCAATTTCTCCATCAATAACTGTGAAAAGATGGAAGAAATCTATGCTTGTAAATCTCACATATTATCTTGGTCGAGCGTTTCTTCAATAGCTCTCTAGTGGTGATGGTGACAGCAGAGAAACCCAACTATTTACAAAGGTTACACTTCAAAAAGAATCAAAATATCTGCCATTGCGTGTACGGTTCAAATACCCACAGTATATGAATGAACCGATTGCACCTAATTGTCTGCCTAACAGATAGTATACATATTCATCAAATCGAAAATATTGCACCAAACGAACTGGTTCTGAATACTGAAACAGTACACATATTCAAAATCGATGAGGAGGCTGTGATAATGGTATAGGGTGAGTTGTTGAATAACATACGTAAACCACTTTAACCCATCTATATATTTGCATTACAGCTAAAGCTTTACAAACAGCAAAAATTGCTGGCGCCAAGCAATTGGAAAAGGCAGTGAAGCATTCATCACACTGTACGGATGGTGTAAAGTTCGAAACTGCTGTTGTAACAGCTGCCACCGACACAACGGTCATCTCTACTTCGCCGAGTAGCGGCTCGTCGAAGACAGTATAATCATATCTTTTGCCAACACAGGTTAGCGATGTGCTTGCACAGGAAAATATTTCAATTGGAAAACAAAAACCAAATAAGAGAGTTTATTTATTATTAAAGTATTTACTTTTCTTTATATCAACAGTATTAATTTAAGTTGCAATATCACGTACATATATAATAAGGGATGTGATACGATTTCTGTCGGAATTAGATTTGAAACCAATCAATACTCCTGCTAAGGGTTGCAGAATTATTGCTTGAATAATTAGATTTAGAACAATAATAATTCTGACTTAATTACAAGTCGTACATTTTTAAGTTCATCAATTACGACAGCAATCGGATTCCACGACACCTTTGAATATTCTTGATCTGAAAAAAGAGTAAACCTAATCCGAATTTTTACTAAGCTTTAAGTTGTAGATTATTCAAATAAATGGAGTTTTTTCGAAAGCTTAAAATTATTTTCTGCTCGCTTAGAAAAGATTTCAATTGGAAAACAAAAACCAATTAAGAGAGTTTATGTTATTATTAAAGTACTTACTTTTATTTATATCAATTGTATTAATTTAAGTTGCAATATCACGTACATATATAATAAGGGATGTGATACGATTGCTATCGGAATTAGATTTGAAACTAATCAATACTCCTGCTAAGGGTTGCAGAATTATTGCTTGAATGATTAGATTTAGAACAATAATAAGTCTGACTCAATTACAATTCGTACATTTTTAAGTTCATCAATTACGACAGCAATCGGATTCCACGTCACCTTTGAATATTCTTGATCTGAAAAAAGAGTAAACCTAATCTGAATTTCTACTAAGCTTTAAGTTGTAGATTATTTAAATAATTGGAGTTTTTTCTGAATCTTAAAATTATTTTCTGTTCGCTTGGAAAAGATTTCAATTGGAAAATAAAAACCAATAAGGCGAGTTTATTTATTATTAAAATTCTTACTTTTCTTTTTTATCAACTGTATTAATTTAAGTTACAATTTCATGTACATATATAATAAGATATGTCGTGATACGATTGCTGTTGGAATTAGATTTGAAACAAATCAATACTCCTGCTAGGGTTTCAGAATTATTGCTTGAATGATTAGATTTAGAACAATAATAAGTCTGACTCAATTACTAGTCCTACATTTTTTAATTCATATTTTACTTTATTACTTTCAAATTCAATTACGACAGCAATCCGATTCCACGACACCTTTGAATATTATTCTTGATTTGAAAACAAGAGTAAATCTAATCTGAATTTCTACTTAGCTTTAAGATGTAGACTTAAATTGATTCAAATAATCAAATTTTGTATTCGAAAACATGTAAACAACTCAAATTATACATGAATATAACACACTTCTGAATTGTCCAAATATAAAGTTAGCTGCTGCAGCAATATAGCTCAAAGTAATTAATATATTTTTATGTTATTATTAAAGTACTTACTTCATTTTTATATTAAATGTATTAATTTAAGTTGCAATTTCATGAATATATGAGGCTCCAAGATGCTAAACCAGATGAATCCATGATATGTAAAACTTAGAAAAGCACAAAAAAGCTGAAATTTTGTAAATTGTTATGAATTTTCAACACGGGTTTTTAGAATGTTGCTAGTAGATGCAATATTGTCGCAATTTAAATATTATTTTAAAATTTTTAAATATCTGGTTTTGCATCTAGGCGCCTCATGTATTCTTTATTTGGCAAAAATTTACTAAATCTAATGATATGTTTTAAATAAATGTTTATATTATATGTTATGTTTGGTTATTATAATTAAAAATAAATATTGAAAATTAAATTTTTTTGGTTCATATTTTATTCTCGTGGCTGCTACAGGTAAAGTAAATCGGCAGGTAAAATTCAAGTTATATGGCGGTTATATATACGGTAAAACCGCAGTAAAATTGATTGCAAATGACTCGAAAATGTAGAGGAAAAACCCGAAAATTTGACCGCCTTTTGACGCGCATTGTGACGTATAGGTGGGATCGGAATGCACGATCACATTAATAGGAACGAAACAGAAAATTTGGTCACAAAAGTTCATCACGCCCATGCAAACGTGACTATGAATATAACCGCTGCAGAGAGTCACAATGTCTGTAAAATGACTAGTCAAATGACGTGGAGAGTTTTTGCACGGTAGTTCGCCCTAACATTCAAAAGGGGGACTCATGAAAGAATATAAACTTATAAGGTGTAAAATTATATCAATTTACACAAGCGGTTATATGAACGCACCTAGTAATACTCTTGATAAACTTGAGTGTTTATCAGCTGTATTATTGCCAAACAAAATTTTTTTTGATTGTTATACAAATTAAAAAATGCCAAGATCAAGTGAAAAATCAAAACTAAAACGCCTTTACTTGCTGATGTTGGAGATTTCTGATGAAAATGCCTGCTGTAATGTCTGCAAGGTTGCATTCCTTTGAGTTTACCACGTTTACACAATGAAATATGCGCGTAAATTTATATAAATTGTGTAAATGATATTTCATACAAAATTTGACAGCTCGTTTACGCACTAGATAAATGTATACGTTTAAACACTTTATAAGGCATTTATACGGTTACATGAGTCCCTCTAAAGCTTTTTTCGCTCTCCACTAACACATCGACGTTTCATGCTGTCATCGAAATGACAGTTCATTAATTATTCCGGGAATCTTTGAAACGGAGAAAAAATGGCATTGTTTACAACGAAAAATATCTTGTGCTTTTAGTTGTGACATGTGACGGAAATTCAAAATTTTGTTGCAGAGAACACCTTTTTGCGTTGGCGGCCTTCGCCCAAAATAATATTGGCCTCTATTATGAGACAAATTCGATCTTCGACTGTGGTCGAAAGAGTTGATCGAACGAATTTTCATTCGGTATTATGACGCGCGTTCGATGAAGGCAAGCGTTATTGTGAAATCCGATAAATTCAAAAGTTCACAATAGCACATTTCCAATACTCTGTCAAATAAAATAAAGTAAATAAACAAAAGCAGAACTAGTTAATAAATTCAAATATTAAAAATAAAAGTATGACTACAACGGAATTGTGGTTTGATGATTCGTTAGATGAAGAGGAAAGCTTACTGGAGCTAGCCACAAGTAGAAGACGGGTGAGATGCTTCAAATCCTTTGGAAATGAATTCCACCACGTAAGTGTAGCTTTCTAAATACGTTGTTAAATTGTTGAAATTATAAGTTTTGTTTATAGATTTATTCAAAATTTCAGACTGTCCAAAGAAGCGTTCATGGACATGTTGTCCAGTACAGATGAACTGCTGCAGCAATGCACAAGAGCCAAGTATATTCCTAATATTTTTAATTTTGGCAACAGTTCTTCGATTTTGTGCTCAGGGATCCTACCAACTGAGCATTGGAAACGAAAATGCACTCGGACTTGCCCAGCCGACTGTGTCTGTCATACTATCAGAGGTGTTGAATGTCTTGGAAAATTTTATTTGTGAAAGATGGATAAAATTGAATTACGAGGAGGCTGAGCTGCATCAAGCAAAGTTGCATTTCTATAATGTGCAAGTTCCTTTGCTATATGGGGATTTTGTTCCATAATTGAAACTAGTCTTTCAAGCTGTTGTTTTGTACTCACGACCTTGGACCTATATAAAATTAATTCAAATAGTTTAAAATTATTAAATAAAAAAAAAAAGTAGAACATAAATACAAAAAACTTACATTTTAAACAATTATTTTTCTATACGATACAACATCGACAACAAATTTATATTCGCTTGAAAATTAGATACACAACGAAAGTTTCGACAGGGATGAGTTGTCATAATACCAATTTCAAATTCGATTTTCGATGTTCGATAGCCAGCGAAGATCGAAGATCGAATAATGCTCATAATAGGGGCCATTAAGTTAATTTTAGTTGTGACATGTGACGGAAATTAAAACTTTTGTTGCAGAGACCATCTTTTTGCGTTGGCGGCCTCGCCCAAAATAATATTAAGGGAACGTTTTACAAGACGGTGCACCAACTAATTTAAAAATATCAAATAATAATAAAAACGGAGCTCGAGGCGCGTCTTTTGATTCCTCAAGTGATAATTTTTGATAAAAATTAGGTGGTGCACCGTCTTTTAAATCGTTACCATATTAAGTTGTATAGAATCGACGGGATGGCCTACAAGGTTTCATGTCATACTAAATCGCTCCCGATATGGTCGGGCTAGTACCTTAATTGTTCCCGGAACGTACCCGATCTGCATCCGGCAAAGGACCAACAAAGTCGATAACGGGGAGTGTCCTTATCGCTACAACAACAACAATATTATTTACTTTGGTAATAGTGCAGTTTACGGTACCCACCGAAATTTTGGCCAAAATTTCCGAGTGAGGTATCAAAAGACGCGTACTCACGTCTAGATCAAGAATCCGAAAGCGGAAGTAAATTTTTTTACCCGTTCAAAAGGTATTAAGGAAAAACCGAAAAAAGACCCGTGGGTCCCTCCGAAACCTGGGGTGGGATCCATAGTATTTTTGCGCAGAACACCTTTCTGCGTTGGCGGCCTTCGGCCGCGCTTATAAAAAATAACCCTGGCCTACGCCATGCAAAGTCCGGGTGTGCGGTATAACCATGGGTCTACCGCCACGGTGATGCACAACACAACAACAACCACATTAAAATCGCCAAATTCAACTGCAAATATGTCCGGGCAGAGTAGCGGCTCGTCCGACTATCTATCGAAGACAGTATAATCATATCTTTTGCCAACACAGGTTAGCGATGTGCTTGCACAGGAAAAGATTTCAATTGGAAAACAAAAACCAAATAAGAGAGTTTATTTATTATTAAAGTATTTACTTTTCTTCATATCAACAGTATTAATTTAAGTTGCAATATCACGTACATATATAATAAGGGATGTGATACGATTGCTGTCGGAATTAGATTTGAAACCAATCAATACTCCTGCTAAGGGTTGCAGAATTATTGCTTGAATAATTAGATTTAGAACAATAATAATTCTGACTTAATTACAAGTCGTACATTTTTAAGTTCATCAATTACGACAGCAATGGGATTCCACGACACCTTTGAATATTCTTGATCTGAAAAAAGAGTAAACCTAATCCGAATTTTTACTGAGCTTTAAGTTGTAGATTATTCAAATAAAGAGAGTTTTTTCGAAAGCTTAAAATTATTTTCTGCTCGCTTAGAAAAGATTTCAATTGGAAAACAAAAACCAATTAAGAGAGTTTATGTTATTATTAAAGTACTTACTTTTATTTATATCAATTGTATTAATTTAAGTTGCAATATCACGTACATATATAATAAGGGATGTGATACGATTGCTATCGGAATTAGATTTAAAACTAATCAATACTCCTGCTAAGGGTTGCAGAATTATTGCTTGAATGATTAGATTTAGAACAATAATAAGTCTGACTCAATTACAATTCGTACATTTTTAAGTTCATCAATTACGACAGCAATCGGATTCCACGTCACCTTTGAATATTCTTGATCTGAAAAAAGAGTAAACCTAATCTGAATTTCTACTAAGCTTTAAGTTGTAGATTATTTAAATAATTGGAGTTTTTTCTGAATCTTAAAATTATTTTCTGTTCGCTTGGAAAAGATTTCAATTGGAAAATAAAAACCAATAAGGCGAGTTTATTTATTATTAAAATTCTTACTTTTCTTTTTTATCAACTGTATTAATTTAAGTTACAATTTCATGTACATATATAATAAGATATGTCGTGATACGATTGCTCTTGGAATTAGATTTGAAACAAATCAATACTCCTGCTAGCGTTTCAGAATTATTGCTTGAATGATTAGATTTAGAACAATAATAAGTCTGACTCAATTACTAGTCCTACATTTTTTAATTCATATTTTACTTTATTACTTTCAAATTCAATTACGACAGCAATCCGATTCCACGACACCTTTGAATATTATTCTTGATTTGAAAACAAGAGTAAATCTAATCTGAATTTCTACTTAGCTTTAAGAAGTAGACTTAAATTGATTAAAATATTCAAATTTTGTATTCGAAACCATGTAAACAACTCAAATTATACATGAATATAACACACTTCTGAATTGTCCAAATATAAAGTTAGCTGCTGCAGCAATATAGCTCAAAGTAATTAATATATTTTTATGTTATTATTAAAGTACTTACTTCATTTTTATATTAAATGTATTAATTTAAGTTGCAATTTCATGAATATATGAGGCTCCAAGATGCAAAACCAGATGAATCCATGATATGTAAAACTTAGAAAAGCACAAAAAAGCTGAAATTTTGTAAATTGTTATGAATTTTCAACACGAGTTTTTAGAATGTTGCAAGTAGATGCAATATTGTCGCAATTTAAATATTATTTTAAAATTTTTAAATATCTGGTTTTGCATCTAGGCGCCTCATGTATTCTTTATTTGGCAAAAATTTACTAAATCTAATGATATGTTTTAAATAAATGTTTATATTATATGTTATGTTTGGTTATTATAATTAAAAATAAATATTGAAAATTAAATTTTTTTGGTTCATATTTTATTCTCGTGGCTGCTACAGGTAAAGTAAATCGGCAGGTAAAATTCAAGTTATATGGCGGTTATATATACGGTAAAACCGCAGTAAAATTGATTGTCAAATGACTCGAAAATGTAGAGGAAAACCCCGAAAATTTGACCGCCTTTTGACGCGCATTGTGACGTATAGGTGGGATCGGAATGCACGATCACATTAATAGGAACGAAACAGAAAATTTGGTCACAAAAGTTCATCACGCCCATGCAAACGTGACTATGAATATAACCGCTGCAGAGAGTCACAATGTCTGTAAAATGACTAGTCAAATGACGTGGAGAGTTTTTGCATGGTAGTTCGCCCTAACATTCAAAAGGGGGACTCATGAAAGCATATAAACTTATAAGGTGTAAAATTATATCAATTTACACACGCGGTTATATGAAGGCACCTAGTAATACTCTTGATAAACTTGAGTGTTTATCAGCTGTATTATTGCCAAACAAAAATTTTTTTGATTGTTATACAAATTAAAAAATGCCAAGATCAAGTGAAAAATCAAAACTAAAACGCCTTTACTTGCTGATGTTGGAGATTTCTGATGAAATTGCCTGCTGTAATGTCTGCAAGGTTGCATTCCTTTGAGTTTACCACGTTTACACAATGAAATATGCGCGTAAATTTATACAAATTGTGTAAATGATATTTCATACAAAATTTGACAGCTCGTTTACGCACTAGATAAATGTATACGTTTACACACTTTATAAGGCATTTATACGGTTACATGAGTCCCTCTAAAGCTTTTTTCGCTCTCCACTAACACATCGACGTTTCATGCTGTCATCGAAATGACAGTTCATTAATTATTCCGGGAAACTTTGAAACGGAGAAAAAATAGCATTGTTTACAACGAAAAATATCTTGTGCTTTTAGTTGTGACATGTGACGGAAATTCAAAATTTTGTTGCAGAGAACACCTTTTTGCGTTGGCGGCCTTCGCCCAAAATAATATTGGCCTCTATTATGAGACAAATTCGATCTTCGACTGTGGTCGAAAGAGTTGATCGAACGAATTTTCATTCGGTATTATGACGCGCGTTCGATGAAGGCAAGCGTTTTTGTGAAATCCGATAAATTCAAAAGTTCACAATAGCACATTTCCAATACTCTGTCAAATAAAATAAAATAAATAAACAAAAGCAGAACTAGTTAATAAATTCAAATATTAAAAATAAAAGTATGACTACAACGGAATTGTGGTTTGATGATTCGTTAGATGAAGAGGAAAGCTTACTGGAGCTAGCCACAAGTAGAAGACGGGTGAGATGCTTCAAATCCTTTGGAAATGAATTCCACCACGTAAGTGTAGCTTTCTAAATACGTTGTTAAATTGTTGAAATTATAAGTTTTGTTTATAGATTTATTCAAAATTTCAGACTGTCCAAAGAAGCGTTCATGGACATGTTGTCCAGTACAGATGAACTGCTGCAGCAATGCACAAGAGCCAAGTATATTCCTAATATTTTTAATTTTGGCAACAGTTCTTCGATTTTGTGCTCAGGGATCCTACCAACTGAGCATTGGAAACGAAAATGCACTCGGACTTGCCCAGCCGACTGTGTCTGTCATACTATCAGAGGTGTTGAATGTCTTGGAAAATTTTATTTGTGAAAGATGGATAAAATTGAATTACGAGGAGGCTGAGCTGCATCAAGCAAAGTTGCATTTCTATAATGTGCAAGTTCCTTTGCTATATGGGGATTTTGTTCCATAATTGAAACTAGTCTTTCAAGCTGTTGTTTTGTACTCACGACCTTGGACCTATATAAAATTAATTCAAATAGTTTAAAATTATTAAATAAAAAAAAAAGTAGAACATAAATACAAAAAACTTACATTTTAAACAATTATTTTTCTATACGATACAACATCGACAACAAATTTATATTCGCTTGAAAATTAGATACACAACGAAAATTTCGACAGGGATGAGTTGTCATAATACCAATTTCAAATTCGGTTTTCGATGTTCGATAGCCAGCGAAGATCGAAGATCGAATAATGCTCATAATAGGGGCCATTAAGTTAATTTTAGTTGTGACATGTGACGGAAATTAAAAATTTTGTTGCAGAGACCATCTTTTTGCGTTGGCGGCCTCGCCCAAAATAATATTAAGGGTAACGTTTTACAAGACGGTGCACCACCTAATTTAAAAATATCAAATAATAATAAAAACGGAGCTCGAGGCGCGTCTTTTGATTCCTCAAGTGATAATTTTTGATACAAATTAGGTGGTGCACCGTCTTTTAAATCGTTACCATGTTAAGTTGTATAGAATCGACGGGATGGCCTACAAGGTTTAATGTCATACTAAATCGCTCCCGATATGGTCGGGCTAGTACCTTAATTGTTCCCGGAACGTACCCGATCTGCATCCGGCAAAGGACCAACAAAGTCGATAACGGGGAGTGTCCTTATCGCTACAACAACAACAATATTATTTACTTTGGTAATAGTGCAGTTTACGGTACCCACCGAAATTTTGGCCAAAATTTCCGAGTGAGGTATCAAAAGACGCGTACTCACGTCTAGATCAAGAATCCGAAAGCGGAAGTAAATTTTTTTTACCCGTTCAAAAGGTATTAACGAAAAACCGAAAAAAGACCCGTGGGTCCCTCCGAAACCTGGGGTGGGATCCATAGTATTTTTGCGCAGAACACCTTTCTGCGTTGGCGGCCTTCGGCCGCGCTTATAAAAAATAACCCTGGGCTACGCCATGCAAAGTCCGGGTGTGCGGTATAACCATGGGTCTACCGCCACGGTGATGCACAACACAACAACAACCACATTAAAATCGCCAAATTCAACTGCAAATATGTCCGGGCAGAGATAAAATTTTTCTTTTCCGCCTTCGGATAATTGTTCTCGAGATTAATACGCGTCTTTTGATACCTCACTCGAAAATCTTGGCTCAACTTTAGGGTGGGTACCGTAAACTGCACTACCACCTTTATTTTCTGCTTTTCATTCATACGTATGTGCATTTTTAAATAATAAAAAAAATGTTATATTATTCTAATAGATAGCATCTCCGCCGGGTTGCGATGCAGCTCAGAATATGCCAAATTCAGAGGAAAACTACAATTAAATGCAGTTTCACGTGTCATTTGCCAAGGATACATGGTACTTTACAACCAACATGCTTTGGAATACGGTACCAAACTGGTTGGATGTATTTCCATAAAAAAGGGGGGAACTACGCATCTTGGTTTGCCAGTATTTGCTTCGGTAATTTATTATATTGATTTGTATTGATTAAAAATTGCAATAGCAGATAATGTAATGTGAATTAAAATTGAATAGGTAGCCGTAACTAAACAGGCAACTGATCCGCATTCAACTGTTATTTATGTGGCGCCACCGGGATCTGCTGCTGCTATCCTAGAATCATTAGAAGCAGAAATTTCTTTGATTGTTTGCATCACCAAAGGTGTGTCATAACATGATATGGTTCGCGTTAAGCACGGCAAAAAAGGCAAAAAAATCGCGTCTAGTCAGGTCCGATTGTCCAGGAATCATCGCACCAGAAAGGTTAAGTAAATTGTTTACCATATTAAATATATTAACAACATGTATGAATTTTTTAGTGATAATTTGTCATGCTTTTGTTGATAATCAACTAAAGAATACAAATACGACAGAGTTCGAAGTTCATGTAAATACCAATTGATTTTTTTAATTAGCGTTTGGAGAGCAAAATACATATGTATGTATGCAAAGAACTGCATAGAAGGGGAGGAATTAATTAATTATTATCAGTAGATTTACAAGATTTTTGTCATTTTCCCTGTGTCGCAGTTGTCATTACATTGCGTTAGGAGAGGACATCAACACCTCATTACCCATATTCCAGTTACAATTTTAGTAAATTTTGCTCTTTTCATCACTGTTTCAAAACGTGGAAAGTTATATATCGAGCATTCCATGGAGAATGGTATATTTTAGCAGACTTTCGCATTGCGGTCATTATTAATACTCAATCCCTAGAAGGTTTTATGTAGTCATATCAATAGTTCCCGAGATGGTGGGGCTAGTACTTCAATGGTGCTTGTTAACGGAACGTAGATAGATAATTTATTAAGGATTGCACAGTGACTTGCACATCTCCTTCACAGCACCTCATCCTAGCCGACTTCCTTGATGAACCCTAGCAGTGTTCTTGACTTGAGGGATTAAATGTGGGAATGCTCTGGCCATGGTGAGCCCATAGATAGATAGATAGCCCACAAACTTAGACCTTCGTCTTGAAATTGCGCCACAATCTAGAAGGATATGGTCCGCCGTCTGCTGATCCATCACAAAATCGGTATGTGTTGTTCGATATTATACCCAGCTTTTGCATGTGACTGTTCAGTCTACAGTGTCTTGTAAGAATAGCCGTTAGGATTCTTCGTTATCTTTTTGAGAAGCCTATTAATGCCCTATAACGAGTTGTGCTGTAACCCCCTAACAGTAACTTAGATTGACTCAGGCCTAGCATATTGCGCCAGTGTTCTCTCTTTTCCCTCCCTTCTGTTATTAGGGGCATTTATTGAGTGAGCCAACTGCCAGGAACGGCTCTGGATCGATGGGTCATGCAGTTGCTGCCTCTCTTTCCGGATTGTCCGCCTGCTGTTGTTGTTATAGCAGTGCTTCGTCCCATCCAATAGGTGCGACCGATCACAAATTGTCATCAATGTCTTCTAACGGGAGTCCAAGGAAACTTTCTGTTTCAACAGGGGTGGACCATAATGAGAGGAGTGTTAGAGGCGTTGGTTCCATAATGCAGTTACAGAGATGGTTGGTGTCATGTAGGGACACATCACAGCAGGACAGTGTTTTGTATGTCGGGGTTGATTCTAGATAGGTAAGAGTTTAACCTGTTACGTTATCCAGCTCGAAGTTGAGCTAGAGTGACTACTCTCGTTTCCCTATGGAGAGTGCGTTCCTCCTCTGCTCGTTTTGTTCTTTGAGTACAGGAATCACCGGCATAGAGGTCCGACGCCTTTTTTGCTTGTTTGTTCACTGAAGATATGCTTGTGTTTTTTAGCTTCATACGGCTGTGTTCTCAGGTGCCGAATTTCTTCATAATGTAATGAGGTCGTGAACAACAAGACCCACAAAAGATTTATAAAAGTTACGAGGACGCTGGATTTTGGAATCTAGCCCAGAGCAACCTGTCCGATGCAACCATCAATTGCACGTGAGACTCTGACAAGAGTATTTATTTTTTTAAATTAATTTATTTATTATTACGACTGTTTAGGCCTAAAACTTAAACTACTAAGTGCAATTCATTGTTATAATCACTTATTTCTATTGAATATGCTGTTGGAATGCCATGTGTTTCCGATCAGCATATTTACTAGCGTGACAAAGGGACGAGTCTGGGAGCCACTCATTTAAGGAAGGTTGGAAAGGACGCGTTTCCAATCCTCCAGTGCTCCCAGCTTAAGGCAACAAAATTTGGAACTTATATTTTTAAATTATATGTGTATTTTAAGCTGTCGGAATGTATTAGTCTCCGATCAACACAGCTAAACATGTCTTTGGATGTTGGAAATTGAAAATAATGTGTATCGAATCACCCCTCAACTTTGATTAGTAAAGACGCTGTCGGAATGCATGAAGATTCCGATTAGCACAACTCAACATATAATGGGAGGTTGAAAACGACGTGTTTCCAATCCCCCCTGCTCCAACTTTTGTTTGGCCTTATTTTCGTTATTTTTGTTACACATTATATAATTTTATTGTTATATTAATGCTGTCGGAACGCGAGTGTTTCCGTTCAGCAACAGTAAATACCAGCTGGAAATACCGAATTCCAGCGAAATTAGTTGTTGGAACTGTCTGGAGTTACAGGTGGCGACCGATTTTCTTTTCCTTAGGGCCGGCTGCATTGTATTTTGCTGCTTCCAATATTACCATTCCCTTTTCGCGCTCCAGTATCGGATATATCATGTAAAAAAATAAGAGGAGAAAAACTTTATCTTATTGGAAGGGTTTTACAATGCTTCAATACACTTTTTCTAAAAGTATTGAGGTTATTACTACTTTTTATGTGATTAGGAAGTTCATTGAAATATTTCAGGCCCTTATATATATGACCATCCTAAAAATATTCTTTTTCGGCAAACGCAGCAAACTCATTTCTCAGGACCGGGGTCAGGAGAAGGACCCGGGTTGGAGTCGATACCTTCCCGGAGGAGGAGAGTATGGCGCAGACCCGCTGCAAGGATCTGCTGGGAGGATGACAATTTGTGGCAGGGACGCAATAAATTAAACATTGAGTCCGCCTGCTCATTACCCTCTACTCCCCTGTGGCCTAGGACCCAGGGCAACCATACTACGTTGTGTGCTCCTAATTGATTTAGCTTTTCTACGGACTGAAGGACCAGTGCTGACTTTATTTCGAACGCCGCAAATGCCTTTAGTGGGGCCTAACTGCCTGACTGAGTATGGCAATTGTTTCATTGGGGTATCAGCGCTGAAGGTTCAGCTTAGCGCACTAACTTATGGCGAATACTTCCGCTTGAAAATGCTCGGATGTGATTTTAGAGTTACTGATATTTTGGCTCTGGGTCCGAAAACTCTGGCTCCAATCCCCTCTGATGTCTTCGAGCCATCTATGTATCATACGATCCTGAGCAGACTAGTAATACATTGCACCCGCCCATACCTATACAGCCGTACCAAGAGACTGAGCAGCTCATTACATTTTGGCACAACCGGAGCACTGCTGGACATCCAATCTATATGAAAGCTATGCATTGAAAAGTGTTTGTACCAGTGGCTGGTGCACACCGAACTGGACCAATGTATGCTATATTGATGCCTGCACAAATTCCAAGCTATGTTTATGTGAATAATGTTACTGCTAATGTCAATTTGCACGGTTGAACACATACAGTACCTACGCTTATACAAGGTGGAACACCACACTATCTACATGGCGATGTAGCCACCGACCACGTTGATGTAACAGATTAATTAAAACTAGTATCGCCTGTGGTCGAAATTCGACCAACCTGTATTTTTTTCAACTCAATCTATGCATCAAGTGTTGGAAATATAGCAAACTGGTCTAACTTACTTAACTTTTTCTTTAAAATTTTGAATTTGATCTAAGACTTTGTAATTTTTGATTGTATTTTCTTAAATTTTCTACAAACTTTTCACATGTAATTATAACGTTTTGGTATGGAGCTCCTTAAACAAAAATATTGTAACGAATCTGCCGCAAATCCTCTTATTTGCAATCCTCTGCTAAGTTCGAATCACTAAACTGTTGAATAAATAACTCCAATATTGAACAATGGAAAAATGGCCTTTATTAAAGTACTTCACAATAACACTTATACTTTGCTACTCGCTGGCTTAATAACCAAACTGATTGATAGCTCAAATGAAACTCTACTATTCAAAATAATTCTGCTATAGCTCGCTAGATAGCGCTTAATTGAAATTTCAAATCAAACTGAATTACTTCTTACTCGCCTGCCCCGCTTTTATAGTTTACGCTGCATACTTCTAGACCCTTCCATTTCCAGAACTTACCAACTATATTCGTGTGTGTATAGTTCTCATATAGTATCTAATTGTTTACAATTGTCTACTTTTTAGCGCTTCTCAGATGTACATATGTGAGTTTGTAGTTTACAGTCTCCCGCACATAAGCGTATAAGTAAATTCATCTGTGTGTGACATCTCATCTCTCGCTGCCTTGTATGTAAATGTTGCTCGTCGGAATGTGTACATATGTGTCGACGCAATTATTGATTCGTTTATGTAGATACATAATGATTGAATTATTGATGTGAATTCACGTCACTGCTTAGCATCGGCCTGGAAATGGCAGCACTCCTTAGTTTTGCTAATATTCGTAACAATATAAAAATTATGTAAAATCATATGAAATTGACATAGAATTATGGTGAAATTACTTGAAATTGAATTGAAAAATAGGTTTTTCTACACCACCCGGAAGGTCCCCGTTGGCGCGCTACCGAAGTAAGTTTTGGGAGCTCGGTTCCCCAGTAGGCCTATATCACCCATATACACATATCGCCCATTTACGTCAATAGTGTTATAATTCAAAAAACACGAACTTTTAGTTAAAAATTAAGAAATTTGCTAACGGAATTTAGCCTATTTCACGCCACCCGTTTAAGTTGGTATAAATACATATCTAATATGTAAGTGTGACATAAAACAAAAATTTCGAGTAAAATAGAGGATACCTTCATAAAAAAATTAAATTAAAATATAAAAAAATTATGTAATGAGAAAAAGGCAGAGTTTACTAAAAAAATGTTTAATTAAAGAAAAACAAAATAAAGTACTTAAATTGCGAAAAATTAATTGAAGTGAACAAACAGTTCCATATAAAAACACAATAAGTGCACTTATACTTTTTCCGGGTTTTAATGTGATCATTGTGGAAATATGAAGATTCTAATATTCGGATATTTAATGTTGGGATCCCATTGAGATATATGTACGTAATTAATTTGTATTAAATTTGTAAACACTCCATTTCATGGATATATATGACCATATCTACCATAAAATATCGTCTGTGAACAATATAATACTAAGATATGACAGAGAATAATAAACTAGGAAGAAAGGAAAAACAAAGAAAAACATTGAATTTATTCACGCAATCATATTTACTAAAATAAAATTGATTTCATAACTTTAAGCGACATAAACCAATTAGGGTTTTGGGATCTAAGCATCCGATTAATGGATATATAATCCAACAAAGTTAGCCTAATAATAAATATAGTGGGAATATATTGCCTATGCAAGACGGCCGCTATGATGGCGGTTGCCGCTCTGACCTAAAATCAAAAAAGTTTTTGGGACATTTTTTTGTTTCGTAATTAGCATGAAAGGCAATATAAAAAATGTAGTGTTATGTTTTTGTAACTTTTTCTTTTTTGTTCAGTATAAGACGTACTTTATCTAAAATGAGGATTAAATCTGCAAATGCAGCAACATTTTCGAGCAAATTTGCCATTAATTATTAAAATAAATTAGTTAGTTTCAACAAAAGTTAACTCATTATTTGTGATTTCATGTTTTTTTGAAAACAACTAAAATAAAAAACAAAGAATCTGTTAAATAAAGACTTATGTATTTACGTGTAGGTAAAATTTGCCTCAAAAAATGGGCCTGTCAAAAATTAATTCTATTTAAGATTTTTGGTACGCTATAAATAATTTTGGAACATTTTTTTAGGATTTTGGTAGAGGCTATTATAGGTAAGCGGCAACAATGGGAAACCATATTTGTATGCAGGTGAAACATTTGTGTCTTCGAATTTAGCGGGGATACATAAAATTTTAAATTCACATTAAACACTTAGATATTTGTTCCCAAAGACGGCGCGCTTTTGCATAAAGGTTTATGTCTTTGAAATTCGCATTAGCAAACTTAGATAATTGTTCCCAAAGATGGCGCGCTTGTGCACGATAACGAATTACGATATTTGTATGAATTGTTCGAATTTACAAAAAACTTTTTCTATTAATTATAAACAAATAGAGTAATATTTGTTAACAAAAATAGGCCTATGCACTGCGGCTGATCAATACGAATCGATTCATATAACTTTTATATGATTTTACGTATGCTAAGTATGCGAAACAGCCTGTCAATTTATTGTATGGAAATTATGTTAGCGTATTAATATATAGATAGTGGGTAATATACTGCCTATGCAAGACGAACGCTATGATGCCGGTTGCCGATCTGACCTAAAATCAAAAAAGTTTTTGGGACGCTTTTTTGTATCGTAATTAGCATAAAAGGCAATATAAAAAATGTAATGTTATATTTTTGTAACTTTTTCTTTTTTGTTCAGTATAAGACGTACTTTATCTAAAATGAGGATTAAATCTGCAAATGCAACAACATTTTCGAGCAAATTTGCCATTAATTGTTATAAATAAATTAGTTTCAACAAAAGTTAACTCGTTATTTGTGATTTCATATTTTTTTGAAAACAATTAAAATAAAAAACAAAGAATCTGTTAAATAAAGACTTATGTATTTACGTGTAGTAAAATTTGCCACAAAAAATTGGCCGGTCAAAAATTAATTCTATTTAAGATTTTTGGTACGCTATAAATTATTTTGAAACAATTTTTTAGGATTTTGGTAGAGGCTATTATAGGTAAGTGCCAACAATGGGAAACCATATTTGTATGTAGGTGAAACATTTGAAAAAAATTTGAAATTTACATTAAACACTTAGATAATTGTGCCCAAAGACGGCGCGCTTGTGCATAAAGGTTTAGGGCTTTGAAATTCGCATTAGAAAACTTAGATAATTGTTCCCAAAGACGGCGCGCTTGTGCATAAAGGTTTAGGTCTTTGAAATTCGTATTAGAAAACTTAGGTAATTGTTCCGAAAGATGGCGCGCTTGTGCACGATAATGAATTACGATATTTGTATGAATTGTTCGAATTTACAAAAAACTTTTTCTATTAATTATAAACGAATAGAGTAATATTTGTTAGCAAAATTGGGCCTATGCACTGCGGCTGATCAATACGAATCGATTCATATAACTTTTATATGATTTTACTTATGCTAAGTATGCGAAACAGCCTGTCAATTGATTGCATGGAAATTTTGTTAGCGTATTAATATATAGATAGTGGGTAATATACTGCCTATGCAATACGGCCGCTATGATGCCGGTTGCCGCTCTGACCTAAAATCAAAAAAGTTTTTGGGACGTTTTTTTGTTTCGTAATTAGCATAAAAGGCAATATAAAAAATGTAATGTTATATTTTTGTAACTTTTCCTTTTTTGTTCAGTAAAGACGTACTTTATCTAAAATGAGGATTAAATCTGCAAATGCAACAACATTTTCGAGCAAATTTGCCATTAATTGTTATAAATAAATTAGTTAGTTTCAACAAAAGTTAACTCGTTATTTGTGATTACATGTTTTTTTGAAAACAACTAAAATAAAAAACAAAGAATCTGTTAAATAAAGACTTATGTATTTACGTGTAGGTAAAATTTGCCACAAAAAATGGGTCGGTAAAGAATTAATTCTTTTTAAGATTTTTGGTACGCTATAAATTATTTTGGAACAATTTTTTATTGTATGGAAATTTTGTTAGCGTATTAATATATAGATAGTGGGTAATATACTGCCTATGCAAGACGGCCGCTTTGATGCCGGTTGCCGCTCTGACCTAAAATCAAAAAAGTTTTTGGGACGTTTTTTGTTTCGTAATTAGCATAAAAGGCAATATAAAAAATGTAGTGTTATGTTTTTGTAACTTTTTCTTTTTTGTTCAGTATAAGACGTACTTTATCTAAAATGAGGATTAAATCTGCAAATGCAACAACATTTTCGAGCAAATTTGCCATTAATTATTAAAATAAATTAGTTAGTTTCAACAAAAGTTAACTCATTATTTGTGATTTCATGGTTTTTTTTTGAAAACAACTAAAATAAAAAACAAAGAATCTGTTAAATAAAGACTTATGTATTTACGTGTAGGTAAAATTTGCTACAAAAAATGGGTCGGTAAAGAATTAATTCTTTTTAATATTTTTGGTACGCTATAAATTATTTTGGAACAATTTTTTATTGTATGGAAATTTTGTTAGCGTATTAATATATAGATAGTGGGTAATATACTGCCTATGCAAGACGGCCGCTTTGATGCCGGTTGCCGCTCTGACCTAAAATCAAAAAAGTTTTTGGGACGTTTTTTGTTTCGTAATTAGCATAAAAGGCAATATAAAAAATGTAATGTTATATTTTTGTAACTTTTCCTTTTTTGTTCAGTAAAGACGTACTTTATCTAAAATGAGGATTAAATCTGCAAATGCAACAACATTTTCGAGCAAATTTGCCATTAATTGTTATAAATAAATTAGTTAGTTTCAACAAAAGTTAACTCGTTATTTGTGATTACATGTTTTTTGAAAACAACTAAAATAAAAAACAAAGAATCTGTTAAATAAAGACTTATGTATTTACGTGTAGGTAAAATTTGCCACAAAAAATGGGTCGGTAAAGAATTAATTCTTTTTAAGATTTTTGGTACGCTATAAATTATTTTGGAACAATTTTTTATTGTATGGAAATTTTGTTAGCGTATTAATATATAGATAGTGGGTAATATACTGCCTATGCAAGACGGCCGCTTTGATGCCGGTTGCCGCTCTGACCTAAAATCAAAAAAGTTTTTGGGACGTTTTTTGTTTCGTAATTAGCATAAAAGGCAATATAAAAAATGTAATGTTATATTTTTGTAACTTTTCCTTTTTTGTTCAGTAAAGACGTACTTTATCTAAAATGAGGATTAAATCTGCAAATGCAACAACATTTTCGAGCAAATTTGCCATTAATTGTTATAAATAAATTAGTTAGTTTCAACAAAAGTTAACTCGTTATTTGTGATTACATGTTTTTTTCAAAACAACTAAAATAAAAAACAAAGAATCTGTTAAATAAAGACTTATGTATTTACGTGTAGGTAAAATTTGCCTCAAAAAATGGGCCGGTAAAAAATTAATTCTATTTAAGATTTTTGGTACGCTATAAATAATTTAGAACATTTTTTTAGGATTTTGGTAGAGGCTATTATAGGTAAGCGGCAACAATGGGAAACCATATTTGTATGCAGGTGAAACATTTGTGCCTTCGAATTTAGCGGGGATACATAAAATTTGAAATTCACATTAAACACTTAGATAATTCTTCCCAAAGACGGCGCGCTTGTGCATAAAGGTTTATGTCTTTGAAATTCGAATTAGCAAACTTAGATAATTGTTCCCAAAGATGGCGCGCTTGTGCACGATAATGAATTACGATATTTGTATGAATTGTTCGAATTTACAAAAAACTTTTTCTATTAATTATAAACGAATAGAGTAATATTTGTTAACAAGATTGGGCCTATGCACTGCGGCTGATCAATACGAATCGATTCATATAACTTTTATATGATTTTACGTATGCTAAGTATGCGAAACAGCCTGTCAATTGATTGTATGGAAATTATGTTAGCGTATTAATATATAGATAGTGGGTAATATACTGCCTATGCAAGACGGCCGCTATGATGCCGGTTGCCGATCTGGCCTAAAATCAAAAAAGTTTTTGGAACGCTTTTTTGTTTCGTAATTAGCATAAAAGGCAATATAAAAAATGTAACGTTATATTTTTGTAACTTTTTCTTTTTTGTTCAGTATAAGACGTACTTTATCTAAAATGAGGATTAAATCTGCAAATGCAACAACATTTTCGAGCAAATTTGTCATTAATTGTTATAAATAAATTAGTTTCAACAAAAGTTAACTCGTTATTTATGATTTCATGTTTTTTTGAAAACAACTAAAATAAAAAACAAAGAATCTGTTAAATAAAGACTTATGTATTTACGTGTAGGTAAAATTTGCCACAAAAAATGGGCCGGTCAAAAATTAATTCTATTTAAGATTTTTGTTACGCTATAAATTATTTTGGAACAATTTTTTAGGATTTTGGTAGAGGCTATTATAGGTAAGTGGCAACAATGGGAAACCATATTTGTATGTAGGTGAAACATTTGTGCCTTCGAATTTAGCGGGGATACATAAAATTTGAAATTCACATTAAACACTTAAATAATTGTTCCCAAAGACGGCGCGCTTGTGCATAAAGGTTTAGGTCTTTGAAATTCGCATTAGAAAACTTAGATAATTGTTCCCAAAGATGGCGCGCTTGGGCACGATAATGAATTACTATATTTGTATAAATTGTTCGAATTTACAAAAAACTTTTTCTATTAATTATAAACGAATAGAGTAATATTTGTTAACAAAATTGGGCCTATGCACTGCGGCTGATCAATACGAATCGATTCATATAACTTTTATATGATTTTACGTATGCTAAGTATGCGAAACAGCCTGTCAATTGATTGTATGGAAATTATAATAGCGTATTAATATATAGATAGTGGGTAATATACTGCCTATGCAAGACGAACGCTATGATGCCGGTTGCCGATCTGACCTAAAATCAAAAAAGTTTTTGGGACGCTTTTTTGTATCGTAATTAGCATAAAACGCAATATAAAAAATGTAATGTTATATTTTTGTAACTTTTTCTTTTTTGTTCAGTATAAGACGTACTTTATCTAAAATGAGGGTTAAATCTGCAAATGCAACAACATTTTCGAGCAAGTTTGCCATTAATTGTTATAAATAAATTAGTTTCAACAAAAGTTAACTCGTTATTTGTGATTTCATATTTTTTTGAAAACAACTAAAATAAAAAACAAAGAATCTGTTAAATAAAGACTTATGTATTTACGTGTAGGTAAAATTTGCCACAAAAAATTGGCCGGTCAAAAATTAATTCTATTTAAGGTTTTTGGTACGCTATAAATTATTTTGAAACAATTTTTGTAAGTGGCAACAATGGGAAACCATATTTGTATGTAGGTGAAACATTTGAAAAAAATTTGAAATTCACATTAAACACTTAGATAATTGTGCCCAAAGACGGCGCGCTTGTGCATAAAGGTTTAGGTCTTTGAAATTCGCATTAGAAAACTTAGATAATTGTTCCCAAAGACGGCGCGCTTGTGCATAAAGGTTTAGGTCTTTGAAATTCGCATTAGAAAACTTAGGTAATTGTTCCGAAAGATGGCGCGCTTGTGCACGATAATGAATTACGATATTTGTATGAATTGTTCGAATTTACAAAAAACTTTTTCTATTAATTATAAACGAATAGAGTAATATTTGTTAACAAAATTGGGCCTATGCACTGCGGCTGATCAATACGAATCGATTCATATAAATTTTATATGATTTTACGTATGCTAAGTATGCGAAACAGCCTGTCAATTGATTGCATGGAAATTTTGTTAGCGTATTAATATATAGATAGTGGGTAATATACTGCCTATGCAATACGGCCGCTATGATGCCGGTTGCCGCTCTGACCTAAAATCAAAAAAGTTTTTGTGACGTTTTTTTTGTTTCGTAATTAGCATAAAAGGCAATATAAAAAATGTAATGTTATATTTTTGTAACTTTTCCTTTTTTGTTCAGTAAAGACGTACTTTATCTAAAATGAGGATTAAATCTGCAAATGCAACAACATTTTCGAGCAAATTTGCCATTAATTGTTATAAATAAATTAGTTAGTTTCAACAAAAGTTAACTCGTTATTTGTGATTACATGTTTTTTTGAAAACAACTAAAATAAAAAACAAAGAATCTGTTAAATAAAGACTTATGTATGTACGTGTAGGTAAAATTTGCCACAAAAAATGGGTCGGTAAAGAATTAATTCTTTTTAAGATTTTTGGTACGCTATAAATTATTTTGGATCAATTTTTTAGGATATTGGTAGACGCTATTATAGGTAAGTGGCAATAATGGGAAACCATAATTGTATGTAGGTGAAACATTTGTGCCTTCGAATTTAGCGGGGATACATACAATTTTAAATCCACATTAAACACTAGCTAAGCGTGGGGCAGTTGAGGGCGAGCAGTTTAGTGTGAGTTATAAGGGAGTAATTTGATTTGCTTGTAGGCGTATGAGTCGTGGCACAGTGGATGACGTACCCGACTCACACGTTTGGGGTTGCGGGTTCAAAGCCCACTGCAAGCAAGCATTTTTTAAATTTATTATCTTTTTTATTTTATAAATTATTATTTTAATGGACTGTATGTTAGTTTACTTTGTTTA
Organism: Eurosta solidaginis; assembly: GCF_040869045.1. Lineage (NCBI taxonomy): Eukaryota > Metazoa > Arthropoda > Insecta > Diptera > Tephritidae > Eurosta > Eurosta solidaginis. The sequence continues at coordinate 67,129,615 of NC_090324.1, read as the reverse complement.
TGGTGTATTTAAAATACGGGACGATGCAAAGCATCGGTACACCTTATTTATGATATCTTTATTTTAATGCATTTGTTTGTTATTTTTAAATTTATTTAGAGAGAGGTCACTATGTACCTGTTACACCATGTATTTATTCATTGGGGGCGAGCAGTGGGGGCTCCAAGGTATTGGCTGCGGGATGAGCCACCTTGTTTTGCTTTGAAAACCCCCTATTACACCTTGTATTTATTCATTGGGGGCGAGCACTGGGGGTTCCAAGATATTGGCTGCGGGATGAGCCACCTTGTTTTGCTTTGAAAAACCCCTTGTATTTATTCATTGGGGGCGAGCACTGGGGGCTCTGAGGTTTCGCTCTAATGAGCCACCTCATCTTCTATTTGAAGAACCTCTTGTATTTTAAATTAAAAACTAAAACTATATCTTTAGAATATTTCACTAACAAGTTGAGAATTACAAGCACACTCAATGGCTAATGAAACAAACGAAAGAAAGGAAAAAAGTCATAGTTTAAGTCGCTTAAACATGCTCCCCCGCTAGACGGCTTAGTCGTCTAGTTGCAATTCCATAGGAGCCGGTCATCTGGCTCGAATGACCATAGCTAAGCGTGGGGCAGTTGAGGGCGAGCAGTTTAGTGTGAGTTATAAGGGAGTAATTTGATGTGCTTGTAGGCGTATGAGTCGTGGCACAGTGGATGACGTACCCGACTCACACGTTTGGGGTTGCGGGTTCAAAGCCCACTGCAAGCAAGCATTTTTTAAATTTATTATCTTTTTTTATTTTATAAATTATTATTTTAATGGACTGTATGTTATTTTACTTTGTTTATGGTTATTTAAAATACGGGACGCTGCAAAGCATCGGTACACCTTATTTATGATATATTTATTTTAATGCATTTGTTTGTTATTTTTAAATTTATTTAGAGAGAGGTCACTATGTACCTGTTACACCATGTATTTATTCATTGGGGGCGAGTACTGGGGGCTCCAAGGTATTGGCTGCGGGATGAGCCACCTTGTTTTGCTTTGCAAAACCCCTATTACACCTTATATTTATTCATTGGGGGCGAGCACTGGGGCCTCCAAAAATTGGCTGCGGGATGAGCCACCTTGTTTTGCTTTGAAAAACCCCTTGTATTTATTCATTGGGGGCGAGCACTGGGGGCTCTGAGATTTCGCTCTAATGAGCCACCTCATCTTCTATTTGAAGAACCTCTTGTATTTTAAATTAAAAACTAAAACTATATCTTTAGAATATTTCACTAACAAGTTGAGAATTACAAGCACACTCAACGGCTAATGAAATAAACGAAAGAAAGAAAAAAAGTCATAGTTTAATTCGCTTAAACAAACACTTATATAATTGTTCCCAAAGACGGCGCGCTTGTGCATAAAGGTTTAGGTCTTTGAAATTCGCATTAGAAAACTTAGATAATTGTTCCCAAAGATGGCGCGCCTGTACACGATAATGAATTACGATATTTGTATTAATTGTTCGAATTTACAAAAAAACTTTTTCTATTAATTATAAACAAATAGAGTAATATTTGTTAACAAAAATAGGCCTATGCACTGCGGCTGATCAATACGAATCGATTCATATAACTTTTGTATGATTTTACGTATGCTAAGTATGCGAAACAGCCTGTCAATTGATTGTATGGAAATTTTATTAGCGTATTAATATATAGATATGTTATTCATAAACACTGATTCTTATATTTTCATTATCATTAAACTGTAGATTGTAGACTCATGACGGGTATTCTTACTGGACACTGCCTTCTGGCGTCATGTGCCTTTAATTAGGCTTTGTTAGTGATAACAGATGTAGGAAGTGCGGGTTGGAGGAGGAAACGACCGATTACGTTCTGTGCTCGTGCCCTGCGATTGCCAGGCTAAGACCCCAGCTGACAGCTGTCAGATCTAGAAGCAGCAAGTGGCTTAAGTTCTAGGAAGCTTCTGGTATTTGTCAAGAGGACGGAGTTATTTTATAACATGTCCTAGTTGTTGATAGGGTTTTTAGCTTGGTCGTTAAAACAAACTTCTGGTAACACTACGGACTCATTCAGTCTATGTGAGGTCGTCATGAACCCGCCAGTTCAACCTAACCTATATTTTGTTATGGTTTTTACTTTAGAATCAACCGTTAAAGTAAGCGATGTCAGCTAACTAACCCATTGAACGGGTTGCGCTACACAACCCCCTGAACGAATTTGATATTTTAATTGCCTCTTACGCAGGTATGCCTACTGCGGGTATACTCTAAGCCCCCTAACCCGCTGGAGCCATGAGAAGCGTTAGTGACCTTGGGTGTCCCAAGGAAAGTTCCGTCGTGTCTTGTGTTGTTGGATGAACGGCCAGGCAGCAGCGTGCCACAAAAGCACCATTCAGGAGGATACCCTTGCTGAGCCCAGAAAATCTGGGAAAGTTGGATGTGCTGGTCGGATGCAGCAAACGAATATATTCGGTAATAGCATATGATCAACTTGGAGATAACCAAACGTTTATTTTCCTGTCCAACAGGGAACTGGTTCTAGACCCTGCTGCTAAATAAGGATAAGCGTAGTCACATCAATTCATTCCCGGCTTACTCGGGGAAATCAGTTTAGCAGTACTTTGCAGTTTTCATACTGCACGTCCATACAAGAACTTCGGATAATGAATTAAACAGTTTTTGTTGTTGTTGCTGTTATTGTTGAATTAAACAGTCATCTGCATTTGTTTGTTTTTGTAGCACGTCTAATTTCCTTCGTAACATCAATCAATTATCCCTTGTTATAATGTTATGTTCTCTATGAATGCAAGAGCGAAGTATCTTCGGGTACCCCTGATTCTAGTTATCTGATATCTGCTTGAGTGCCTTGTGCCTTTGGCTTCTCAGAAAAGAGCTAATTGTGGAGCCCTATTTATAGAACACTTTTCGGGTTAAATATATGTAACGACAGCCTGTCTCCATACTGGCTTGAATGAGTGGCAGAGTGTATATGCGTATATGCGTCTACGTGTTTATGTGCTTCGTGTCCAGGTCCGTGCCCTAGCCGCAATGTTGCCATTAAAAGAATATTAACATGATAACATTAACATTGACAACATTGTACCTGTAGTGAACACAATGTTGCAACGGAAATAAGATGTTGCGCTTGGCATCATGTTGTTATAATAAGAAAAATTTCACCATGTTGCTAACAACCTAGCAGCCTTGACGAATGATATGTAACTATGTGTTTGTTCTGTTCGGTATTATGTAGGTGGATGTGTATTTGTGAAAGGCTATGAACGTGTGAATGCATCAGTGTAAGCGGCCAAGGCACGAACCAAATGTATCTGTGTAGGTGTTCGTTGTGTGGAGCAGTAAGCGTATGAATGTATGAGTGCGTGATTGTATAGATGGAAAATACGGGAAAGCTGAAAAGAAAGTTTGGCATGTAATGGTAAAAATTCTCCGTTTCTGGGTAACGTTCCTTACCACGGCGGTAGCTATAAGAAGGGGCAAAATGAGCCAACGGGCCAAAGTATTATTTCATCAGTGCCAGTGAGTGTAAGTGCAGTGTTAAAGCCTTAAAAATCTTTAAATACACCCAGTTCTTAGTGCGCGCCTCAAATCGCAGTAAAGACTGTTTGCTAAATAGTTTGGACAGTTAAAGTTTTTTTGTGTAGTGCGCGGCGAAAAGATTATCGCGAACGCTAACCTTGCCACCTAGCTCCCGATCCTGACTGTGACAGCAGAAATGAGCTAAACCACAACGTGTGTCGCGACAGCTAAAAACCAGGTGAGTCTAATGATTTTCGTTGGCTTTGGATGGGTTTTCTTTTTCAGCTTGGCATGCCCACTGGGAAGTTGGCTTCCATATAGCCAATTTTCCAAGCAAGCCAAGAGAAAACTTGCATGCATGTATGCACGCCTACATACAGACATATGTGTGTCGGTGCGTATATTAATAATGCAGACAAAAAAAAAAAAATAATAAGTTTCAGCTTCACCAGTTTTTCCACATTAGGAATTCTTGAAGAATAATGTTTTTTTCTTGTATATTACCAGGGCACTTTTGGAAAGAACACACGCGGCGGAGAATTGAAAATTTCGGTTAGCGGCCTAAAAGCCAAATTAGCGACATCGCACCCAACAACAAACATATATTTGTTCATCGACGGCGCAACGCCAGTTACAAGTAAAACCCCTTTTTTCTATTGGCAATTACAATTCCCACCTGCGGCCACAATTGCAACAAAAGAAACGTGTCACAGAAAACATCAGCAACAACCACAACAAATTTTGACAGCAACGTTTTTCCGACGGCACATCACGCATACAAAAACTACACAGAAGTTTTTCACCGACGGCACAACACCTAGCACAACACAGGTATTTATTGGCGGCGCAACGCCAACAACAACCACATATTTTGATACCGGCAATACATTTCCACCACAACAACAACTATAACCACACTATCTCCATCCACCAACCAGCCCAACAAAGTAATTTTTATCAGCATCACACGGATAAGAAGCTAACATATAAAGAAGTATAAAAGCGGTATCGGCGATATATCACCACAACAACTACAACCACAACAACTCCATCTTCATCCCTGCTCAACATAATAAATTTGCATCAGCTCGGTCAGCCTCCAGAGGCCAACAACAACACCATTTCACAACAAAACACAACACCACGGCATCAGCAGAAATAATCACCAACATTTAACTTCAAAATTTCTTTTCTGTCCTTGTAACAAGTAACACGTTTGTATTTAACGCATACCTTTTTACATATGTATATTTCTATCCATATGTATGTTCCTTTTGGGATATAGATTTTGGTGCGGAAAAAAAAAGGTGTGAAGAAAGCGAAAGGCTTCGAGCTTTACTTTTGTTAGTTTCTAAATTGAAAATTTTTTCGAAGTAAAGTTTTCGTTAAGTAATTTAAATTCACTTTTTAAATTTTTGTTGAGTAATGTTTCACTCACACTTTTCCTTTTCTTCTGACATTTATTTAGACTCATTTATTTTTTTTTTGATTCTTTACACTCCTTTTTTTGGTTAATTACTATGTTCTGAGTACGCCGATCTTTATCGGTGCGCTCTGCCCACAGTTCCACGTCCGCACATGTTTTTTTTTTTTTGGACTAAGTCGAAATTATGCAATTTTGAACTTACTTATTTTACTAATTTGGTTTGCCCAGCTCGCACATACATACTTCTTTGCCGGAACGCTTCCGACAAACTTACCCCTGACTTCCGCACATTTAGCCTCAGGAGCTTGCTTTTAAACACCTGAAAAATTGTTGAATTTTTTTTTAATAATTTTTTTGTTTTCTTTCGAATTTTTCTTTTCTTTCACTCACGTTTTTTTTTTTTATATATATTGTCAGCACGGCTATAACTTTATCACTATTAATACGCTCACATCCAAGACCGTATGCGATCGATCTTGATCAGTGGTTGGGCGTGGTCATATGTACGTATGTATGTTTGAGTTTTTTTGTTTCAGCTACTCAACTGCAGCGGCGCCGTTGGATAAGGAGAGTAACTTGGTGAGTGTTTTGAGTGAAATATAAAAAATTTATCAGAATACGCCTGTTTAGTTGTATGTACATGTGTTAGCACAGATTCCTGCCCTTGCAAAAATAGAACAGGAATTAGCAAAGCAGAAAATAAAAAACAGAGTGCAACGAACATATGTGCATGCATGGAAAACGTCACAAACGTACTTACATACATACCATTTGTTTGCATATACACATGAATTCTTTTCCTTGATGACCTACTTTTGCTGTGTACATAATTGATCTTATGTTTATTTGAGCGGTTGCGGTAGGTCAGGGATTAGGGTACTTGAATTTTTTTATTCACCCTCTTATTTTATTTTATTTGAATTTGTATCTATAGAATTTAGAATTAGCTCCTATTAATAATATCGCATTAGGGTGGCCCTTAAAGTTTAAATTTTTTTGTTTGAGGCCAGACACTTGGTCTATTAGTCGTAGGTATTTTTCTCTATAGAATTGAATCTGGAATGTATCTACTGGTTCTTGCACTCTTATGAATTTTTTATGTTCACCAGTAATAAAATTTAGCATTAAGTTTGAGCAATTTTTCTATTGTTACTTTGAGTAAACTTTTGAAACCCTTGGAAAATTATTTGGTGGTAAATTTTGATTTTAAGGTTTTGTTGAAATTATTGAACTGGTAGTAAGGTATTAGTTGGTAATTTGGAAACCAAAAATTTTGTAAATAAATCATAAGAATTATGTTTGGATGAAATTTTAATATTTTTAATAATGCAGGGCTAAGTCGAATTTTGGTGTTGGTGCTGCGCTTGTGCGTGGCAAGGTAAGGTGAAGGTGAGTGGTAGAGCAAAATGACCAATTGACAGACGGACAGACTAGTGTCAGGGTTGGGGGCACTGTAAGGTAAACAGGAGTCAGCACAGTGCCCACGGTGCAGTGCAAGTTGCACTGCATAGGGAGGGTAGACTCCACCTGACAGGACAGGCCTCCATCTTTTTCCCCTCTTAACTCTGCCCCTCAAGTTTATTTCTATCTTTTTCAGCCTTTTCTCTCCTTTCTAAACACATGCAGGTATGAACCTTTTTTTGTTCATGTGGTTGCGGGTGAGGTCGGTGGTGCAATACCCCGCCCAAGACGACGAGCTAGCCTGGGCCCGCAAGCATACCTGCTTGCCGCCGCTCCTCACCACCCAAACAGTCAGCCACGTAACATATATTAAAAACTTTAATCTTCCTTACTGATATTAGTTTCTTTCTCATTCTAGGTAATTTGATTTTGACGATGTGTGCATAACAATATTCCAAATATTCCAGCTGTAGCTGAAAGAAGAACATAAATTTGCTCAAATTATAAGAAAACTGCGACAACTATCCCCGCCTTTTTAGTACCACAGATAAGGCGCTAACAAGCATACTATGGGAAAGGGTCAAGACCAAAGGATCAATTGCACCTGTAAATCGACTTTTATAGCACGAATTGGGCTTCCGGTATTATCCCTACAAAACTCTTATGGCTATGCAAACTGATGTTGAACAACACCACCAGCGCAGGAAAAATTGGCCATCATCACTGAGCTTCGAAAGTTTCAGAAAGGGCACAGCTATTAATAGACGTTATTGTACTTAATTAGCTTTTACATATCAATATACACATATATAAAGTTCACTAGAGTAATAAGGGATAAGGTAATAGTCTAGTTGAGGGTCGACTGCTAATACGCGACGCAAAAATTCGAGAGTGGTACCCAGAGACGCGTTTCGGCCTCAGGATCTCGAATCCGGTGGCGGAAAACCTCTATCTCTGATACTTCTCGATATATTTGCGAAACCCCCTCCAAAAATGTCCTATCTTTAAACCCCACTTAAACACTCACTGCGCACTGATCACTCACTTCACCACTTTTAATCATTTTATTAACATGTTTTCTCTTTTTGTTTATCAAAACATTCAACCAAAATGGTTTTATTTTTATTATTTTCTTTGTTTTATAGCACAATAAATTTATGTTCCACCAAAATATTTGCGATGAAAAACTGCCAACTTTGCCACTGGATTCTACTTTTAGTTCCATTTATTACACCCCGCTTACACTATGCGCTTTAAAAACAAGTTCCGCAAATATACCACGGAATCTTACCTCATGTCTACACTCGCCATCGTCATTCCTGTTTTTGTTATTTTTACGTAAAACTACTGAAGGATCACGAGAAATATTGAAAAGGCAACGCAAGATCGAAAAGTATGCTGAAAACATTTATTTTTAACATTCTCAAGAAAAAAATTTTATTTCAATAAATTATTGTCAACCACTATAAAATCACGTTAAATTATATAAGTTACATAAATTACACGTTTGTTTTATTTATTCCGAAAAATGGGTTTTATACCTATGATGGTATTTCATCATTACCTAGAGCTCAGCGCCTCTTACTCAACTGTCACATAAGGATAGATATACTTCACTTGGTATTTCATTACCAAATATATATGGGTACTCGTAGCATACTTGGCAGACTTAGTTGATTTGAGAACTGTCATGCTTGGCATTGTGGATAAAACAAGTATGATATACTATCCGTAAACTCCCTGACAGGGTGATCAAGATGGCTACCTTTTAGTGATTTTAACAGCAAGTTTAATATGGCGGCGCATATCTTCAGCGGGTGATAGAAAGAGATGCAGAATGAGACCATGATAGTAAATTAAAAATCAGTTGATCGGTTCCATTTGTAATTTTGACGTCTATGCAGAAGTTATGACACTTGTCTAATCCACAATGATGCTTGGCAGACTTAAGTTGATTTGACAACTATCAGATAAGTTCCGTTTAATGATTTTTGAATGTTATCAATCACATTTTTTGGTGGGTACAAACACAACAACAACCACATGGAAATCGCCAACTTCAACTGCAAATATCTCCGGACAGAGATAAAATTTTTCTTTTCCGTCTTCGGATTATTGTTCTCGAGATTAATACGTGTCTTTTGACACCTCTCTCGATATTTTTGGTAGCGTATTAGCAGTCGACCCCTCAACTAGACTATTACCTACCAAAAATATCGAGAGAGGTGTCAAAAGACGCGTATTAATCTGGAAAACAATAACCCGATGGCGGAAAAGAAAAATTTTACCTATGTCCGGAGGTATTTGCAGTTGAAGTTGGCGATTTTCATGTGGTTGTTGTTGTGTTTGTACCCACCAAAAAAATTTTGCATCACTGTGGCGGTACCCACGGTTATACCACACACCCGGACTTGGCATTGCGTGTCCCAGGGTTATTTTTTATAAGCGCGGCCGAAGGCCGCCAACGCAGAAAGGTGTTCTGCGCAAAAATACTATGGATCCCACCCCCGGTTTCGGAGGTACCCACGGGTCTTTTTTTGCTCTCTCGATATTTTTGGACGCGTATTAGTAGTCAACCCTCAACTAGACTATTACCCGGAGGTACCCGCGGGTCTTTTTCGGGTTTTCGTTAATATCTTTCGAACGAGTTAAAATTTTTATTTTCCGCCTTCGGATTATTAATACTGATGTCAAGACGCGTCGTTTGACACCTCTCTCAATATTTTTGGTAGCGTATTAGCTGTCGACCCCTCAACTAGACTTTTACCACATTTTTATAAATATAAAACTAATTTCTGTTTTTTTTCCAGCTCGACACATCGTTCATTGGAGCGTCGTAAATCATTGTTCATTTCATTACCAATTTACAGGGATTTTATATCATTTTTGTGAAGTTTTGGTAAGTTTGAAATTTCATTTTCTAATTTTATAAATATAAAACTAATTTCTGTTTTTTTCAGCTTGATACATCGTTCATTAGAGCGTCGTAAACAGTTTTTGATTTTTTTGCCAACTTACTGCATTTTATACCATTTTTGAGGAGTTTTGGTAAGTTTGAAACTTCATTTTCTACTTTTATAAATATAAAACTAATTTCTGTTTTTTCCACCTCGATACATCGTTCATTAGAGCGTCGTAAAACCGTTTTTGATTTTTTTTGCCAATTTACTGCATTTTATACCATTTTTGTGAAGTTTTGGTAAGTTTGAAATTTCATTTTCTACATTTATTATTATACAATAGTTAAGTTGAAAATTTTCATGTGGCCGCCAAAACAGAAAAGTTTCTGTGTAAATACTGTAGATCCTACCGGAAAATAAAAATTTTATCCCTACCCCTGTTCTAAATATTATCAAGTGTTTCGACGACTAACCACGTTAGCAAAGATATTGTCTACTCGTATAGGGTCTTTTAAATATCTTTTAAATACATCTTAATCTTAATCTTAATCTAATATATAAGCTTATTTAATATCTAATCTAATCCGTCGGGGTCATTTCGGGACTTTTTCTCGACTAATACGGGATCATTTGGGGACCATTTCGGCATCATTTCTGGATGGTTCTCGGGGTCCGTCCGGGATCCCGTCAAGGTCATGTCGGGACTATTAGGGGATCATTTGAGGACCTTTCCGGCATCATTTCTGGATAGTTTTCGGGATCCGTCCGAGATCGCGACGGGGTAATTTCGGGATCATTTGTGGTACCTAGCGGCATCATTTCTGGATGGTTTTCTGTATCCGTCCGGGATCCCGTCGGGGTCATTTAGGGACTTTTTCGGGATCATTTAGGGTCCCTTCCGCCATCATTTCTGGATGGTTTTCGTGATCCGTCTGGGATCCCGTTGGGGTCATCTCGGGACTTTTTCGGGATCATTTAAGCATGGTTTTCAGGATTCGTCCGGGATCCCGTAAGGGTAATTTGTGGACTTTTCCGAAACTATTTCGGGATCAGTTTGGGCCAAGATCATTCCTGGATGGATTTCGGGATCTGTCCGGGATCCCGTCGGGGTCAGTTAGGGATCCTTTTGAGATCCCGTCAGGTACATTCCGGGACTTCTTAGGAACTATTTCGGGATCATTTCTGTATGGTTTTCGGGATCCGTCCGGGATCCCGTCGGGGTCATTTCGGGACTTTTTCGGGGCTAATACGGGATCATTTGGGGACCCTTCCGGCATCACTTCTAGATGGATTTTGGGATCTGTACGGGGACCCATCAGGGTAATTTCGGAACTTTTTCTGGACTATTTCGGGATCATTTGGGGACCCCTAAGGGGTCATTCCATGACTTTCTGGATTATTTCGGGATCATTTGGGGACCCTTCCGGCATCAATTATTAATCGTTTGCCGGATCCGTCAGGGTCATTTCGGGACCATGTTGGGATCATTTGGGAACCCTTCCGAGGTCATTTCTGGATCCGTACAGGATGCCGCAGGAGTCATTTTGAGATTTTTTTTTTTACTTTTTCGGGATAGTTTGGAACCCTTCCGGGATCACATCTGGATCCGTGCGGGATCCCATCGGAGCCATTTTCGGACTATTTCGGGACCATTTAACGACCCTTCCGGAATCATTTCTCTATGGTTGTCGCGATCGTGATAATTTAGGAGCCCTTCCTGGATGGTTTTTGAGATTCGTCCGGGAGCCCGTCAGGGTAATTTCGGAACTTTTTCGGGATCACTTTGAAGGGTACAGGGATCATTTCTGTGTGGTTCTCTGGATAAGTCTAGAATCGTGTCGTTGTCATTTCGGGTTTTTTTTGGGACTATTACGGGTACTTTTGGAGACCCTTCCGGGGCGTTTCTGGATGGCTTTCGGTATCCGTCCGCGATAGCGTCCGGATCATTTCGTGGCTTTTTCTGGATAATTTCGGGATCATTTGGGGAACATATCAGGTTATCAGCACATTTAGTTCTCTTTTTTACTCAATTACAAAAATAAAATGCATTAGATAGAAAAAAATGTTTAAGTAGATAACTTGATAAGCAGGCTAACGTGAATAGCCCATATATCTCATTTTCTCCTTGCGGACGGGGCCGCGGGTAAAGGCTAGTATATTATAAATGGGAAATTTTGGATGTTTGTCCAGACGTTTGTCTTTGTGACTCATTTCGGGATTTTTTGGCGTCCCTTCCGGTATCATTTCTGGATGGTTTTCGGAATCCATCCGGGATCCCGTCGTTGTCATTTCGGGACTTTTTCGGTGATTTTTTGGGGTCCCTTTCGGCATCATTTCTGGATAATTTTCGGATCCGTCCGGGATCCCGTCGGTGCCATTTCGGAGCTATTTGGGGATCGTTTGGGGTATCTTCCGGCACCATTTCTGGATTAAGGACCTTTCGAAACCGGCAGTTCAGCACATATACCTTTTTAAATTATGAGCTTTTATGGCCATGGATTTGCTGCAAATTATTCGTAATTAAAATTCGATATATTTTATCTTTTAAATGAATCCTGTAACGAACTGTTATAACTATAATTACTCTTTTTGTAATATTATAACCAACTAAATACTCGAAAAAGCAACGCTATTTTCATCTAAAAAAATATCTTTGTTTTTAGCTAATTGTTATTTCACTTCTTTTTTCTATGAATAGTAATTCCTTCACCCCTGTCATATCAATTAATGCAACTTAAAACATGTACGGAAGCGTGCCTTACAAGTTATCAACTCATTTAGTACTTTTTTTTACTATATTACAAAAATAAAATATATTAGACAAAACAAATTGCTTGATAAGCAGGCTAACGTGAATAGCCCATATATTTTTTCAAAATTTTCTAATTAAAAAACTTGGAAATTTTACTTTCTAGATTTAAGGATCCTTTCCACAAATGTATTAAGTTGTTCTATTTAATAAACAAAATGTTTGTTTGTTTTTGATAAACTGTTTACAAAAAATTTCAAAATCAAAGTTCATCAACATTATGTAACATACACATACAAGGACATATAAATAAAATATTGAAAACAATAATTGATGTTTTTGCTTATTTTTTAAATTTAATTTTTCATCGAAATGTTGTCTAATGATATTTATTATAAATTTTTATTTCTTTATTCGAATAATAAATTAAATGAAATTAAAATACCTTCCATTACCATTCGATTACGTTATTCGAAAATAAAGATTTTTGGTAAATTTACTTTTTTTTTTAGAATAATGGACTGCCAATTGTGCCAATTTACGCGGTCATCGTTTATGGAATTAAATGACGAGGACTTGGACGATTTTTTGGTGGCGCATGGCGTATTGGCTGGGGCCATGGCATGCGGCCAGTGCTCCAACCCATGTAGACTGCTAGACGACATGTGGGTATGCACTCGGCAGAGGACCATGACCACAACCACCAACAAAAAAACGTAAGGTCGTTTGCTCTTTTAAACAGAGCCGAAAAGCCAACACCTTCTTTTCGGGAGCCAGGCTCAGCACAAGAACCATTTGCAAGCTTGTGGTGCTTTTTATAACGTCGCCCTACCCGAAGGTAAACGCAATAATGGAAGACCTTAGTATATCAAAGCAAAGCTGCAGTGACTGGGTAAGCTTCATTAGAGAGGTGTTGGTAGACTGGAGCATACACAACGGGGATAGTACGATAGGCGGTCCCGGAAAAACCGTGGAAATAGACGAGGCCAAAATGGGCCGCAGAAAGTACAATCGCGACCGAATGATAGAGGGCCAATGGGTGTTTGGTGGCATAGAGAGAGGGTCTCGCAAAATGTTTGTCTCGGCTGTCGCAGACAGGACCATGGAAATAATTCTCCAGGTTATTAAGGAAAAAATAGCGCCTGGAACTACTATAATAAGCGATTGCTGGAAAGCATATGATAGCCTGGAGAAGCATGGGTACACCCATTTTTCGGTGAATCACTCCCAAAATTTTGTTGACCCGGTGACTGGTGCCCACGCCCAAAATATCGAACGGAACTGGCGGGAATTCCGGTTCTCTATTCCCGATTATGGCCGAACAGATACAAATTTCGACGGTTACATAGCGGAATTTCAATTCAATAGAAAGAATACCAATATGGGGGACCGCATTCCCGAATTCCCGCCGCGGTCATGGTCCCTAAGCTGAGCAACGCAACCTTAGCATGGTGAGTAAAAAGTATATATGTAAAACAAGATGTCAAATTTATTATTCTTTCAGATATATGCAGACATTTATTGGTCCTTTCGAGAGGTCGCAAAAGGCCCTTATCAGGGCCACCAAAAAATTAACAAAGAGATTAAATTTAACTAATTGATATTACTTTCGTCCTTTCGGGACGTCATAAGAGGCCCTTAACAGGGCCATCAAAAAATAAAAAAAAGAGCAAAAATTTATTTTTAATAACTGATCTAAAATTTTATTTTTTCTTGAGCGAACACGGTCACGAGGACGTCCACTGAAATGTGAATTGTTCGAATAATGCGATTCACCAAAATGTGATTCGTTGTTGGCGTTACGATAAAGTGGAGAGCGGCCCTCTATCCATGTTGAAGAAGTACGTAAAATTTTGGATATTCTATCTAACGAAAGACAATACATTAATTTATAATGTAAGATAAATTGGTATTACTGAATGCATACTACCGAAATCCTGAACTCCCTCCATGATGTGGAGTACTCTCAGCTCACTGTGTAGATGGTGTTCTGTGGACATGAGAAGACAGCCCGTGCATAAGATTTGTTTATGATAATGAAAATAGTTATATTAATAAATAATAAAAGCACCACCAGCGCTACTTTGATTTTCAATCATAACGCTTATAGGATTTGGCATCTGATCGGGATCTAAACGGCGTGGGCTTGAGCATACTGTTGCGGCTGTTGATACATACCAGTACCAGGTGCAGGTGGTTGCTAAAGAAAATAATATAAAAAGAATAATCAGCAATATTTGAAATATATTAGTTGTATTAGCATACATTATAACCAAGACGTCCGGGTATTGGAGGTTGACCCGGAATGGGTGGCCGACTGGGCATTGGCGCCTGTCGAGGTTGTGTTGGTGGCATAATTTGACCCATGTAACCGCGCTGCCCAAGGCAGTCGGTTCTATGTACTTCCTAGCAGAAATGTAATATATTTGTAATTTTTCCATATTCAAACGTTTCTCGTTTTCGAGATTTTTTACAATTTTCTAGTTTTACTAAAAAAGAGATGGAACAAATTTATTTGGGTTTCAGAAATTAATAAATAAACAGAAAAGCAGTACAAGAGTTTTGTGCATTTCATATTGGAAACGTAGCAATAGCAATTATAAGCTATGGATTGTGAGCAGCTTTTTTCATTTCAAAATTTTTTTTTCACATTTTGTTTTGTATTGGCAGGTGCTGATTTGCTATTCAATGTTGAAAAAATAAACTACGGTTTTTGATGTAGCGTATTTGCCATGACGTAGCAAATGCATATCCATATAATTTTTTGTCGTTTTGTGTAAAAGTACTACACCAGTTTGCAAATACTATGATGCTAGACCATTTGCACAAAGTCCTGAACTCCCCTATAGTAAAATAGCATGGTAACAAACGAATGATATTTATAAAGTATTGGAAACATAATATGTACATACAAAAATTGCAAGTCTTTCTGTTTGCAACTGTAATAAATGTATTCCTATATAATTATTTAAGCTAAAATTGTATGTATTACGTTTTTACAAAATTTTTGTTTTTGTAATAAATACTTCCTTACGTACTAGCCACTTGCCGTTGATGAATATTTTAAGGATTTCGCGACATCCTTTCCCATATTTGGTGCGGGGACACCACTATTTCGGCGTCAAGTCATACTAGACTGTTTTATTGATATTTGATAGCAATATATATTTCCGACCATGTTATATGATTGTGGAACTCCGTGTATTAGCCTTTGTGTTCTAATTTTTTTAATGATTTCCAATTTGTCTTATATAACTGCGCTGACATTCGCTGGCAAGCTTGTGTACGATGTGTCCCCCAAATGCATTCTCTAAATTTGGGTTGGTTCTAAGTTTTCGCAGTGAATATGTTCGTGTTGTATATATTGTGATTAATCATCACTTTTGAGTGTACATATGTACCTGTTTTTTATATACATTATTTGCAGCTATGTTGTATACTATATAAATAAATAAATAAATCGTGTCAAGTTTCGGCATCAACGAAATTTCGTCGCGCATTTTCTTTCATCGACTCAACGCATTCGAGGCTACCATCAGTTATAAGCACGTGACGCACATCGCTGCATTGCACTAGTATCATTCCACAGAAACCGGTACCAGCGCCTAACTCTAATACACATTTTCCCTTTTACTATATCCGTATTATGTGCAAGATAATCAGCTAAGGCAATCGATGCTTGCCAACTAATTAGCCCCGTGGTGCTTTCTGCTACGAAGCTTTTGAATTCACGCAAGGTAAGTGACACGTCCAGCGCTGATTGTTGGAAATGTTTGTAAGCGTATTTTAGCAGTTGATTCAGCTATTTCGTTAGTTCTATTTGTAGCGTGTTTTTGTTCCTCTTTTTAAAATAATTCATGTTCGCGTTCTAACTTCCTATAATCAAATGTAAGAGTTTCTATTTGTGTTTCTAAGGCTCGTTTTTCCATGTTAATAACTTCACTCTTTTTAACTTCACCCGTCATTTCATTGATTTGCAATTTTAGGCGTTCATTTTCAGTATATAACTCCGTATTTTGTTGTTTCTCTCGATTTAAACTTTTAGTGGAATCGCCATGCTGTTGAAGAGATAAAATTTTAATAAAAAAATGTATATCATTCATTCTAAAAAAGTTCTGCCAAAGTAAAAAATTGTATTTAAAAAAATATTTAGCAAAGTTCTATGTTTAACGAAAATACAACAAAGTATAACTGCAACAAAAGATTTAGAATTTATTTGTCTTCTAATTAATTAATAAATTTCAGTAGCTACTTGTATGTATGTATGTATTTATTTGAAAATTTGTTCCTAGCACAACAATTTTGACAAACTATTTAACAGTGCTAGTCATGAATAGCATGAGCTATAAAAATTTAACATTTATAATAATTTTAAAAATATTTTTATTTGCCTTCAAATATTAAATTTATTAAATTTTGATGAGCTCGAGGCAGTTTAAAAAATTGAAACACAGTTTAAATTTTTATATTTAAATTTTATTTGGTCGATATTTCAATCTCATTCTGAGATCATCCTCAGGAAACAATTGAATTGACATTTATAATAATAATAAATTAGATTAATCAAATTAAATTAAATATAACGGATAATAGTGAAATATTTATGTATGTAAATGTAAATCTTAAAACTAAATAAAAGTAATTAATAAATATTAAAAGACAGCAGTAGTGATGATAACCTTTGGCTGGTTATAGATCGAATAGTATTTAACAAATAAAGGAAGAAGACACAGAGAAAGGAAAAGGACTTAGAAATGAACATTTTAACAACAACAATTTGTGATCCAGTTTAAGACTCGTTAAAAAATGATGTTAGCTCTTTTTTGAAGTGCAGAGCATTACTTAAATATAGATAGTCAGGTTCCTTCGTGTGTATCAATTTATGGAAGAAGGACAGTGTTTTGACTTTTAAAAGATTTTCGAAAGAAATGTTTAGCAACCTTTCAGCATGTTGTGATACGTGGTCAAGTCTTTCCAACCCATAAACATATCTAGCAATGTTGTTGTAAACAACATTTAGTTTGTTCTTGCACAGATAGTCACAGTTTGAGTAAATCACACAACCATGGATAGCGTAGGTATTAAGTACGCTTTAGCCAGAAGTAGTCTTATGTGCAAAGGCGTGAAATACTGTGTTAACCATAGTGTACAAAGCATTCCATACACTTTTCCAACAGTTATAAAAATATGGTCTTTCCATGTCAATGTTTTGTTAAAAATTACACCTAAGTTTTTCGCTGTGTCTACGTATTCTATAACGGAATTGTCGAACACTACATTCTCTAAATCATTAGTGGGAAAAGACCTTCTATGAATAACAATACATTTTGACTTATTCGGGTTTATACATAAGCCATTCATATTAGCCTACATATCTAAGCTACCTTCACCACCGGAAGGAGTCACAATCGTTTCCTACGCCGATGACTGCACAATAATGGCCACAGGCCCAGGCCCAAAGATCGATGCGCTATGCAATAAAATAAACGACTAACTCCCTGATCGCTCCAGTTTTTTCGCCTCGCGAAATCTGGCATTATCACCGACTAAATCTTCCGCGACCTTATTTAAAACATGGACGCCCCAAATGCCGGACCATTTTGAACATCCACGTCGATAGCACTACGCTACCGACTGTCCTACACCCCAAAATCTTGGGTGTGACGTTTGATCAGGGTCTAAATTTTGATGAGCACGCAGCCGCAATTGTTCCGAGAATTCAGAGCCGTAACAAAATCCTCAAATCTCTCGCTGGCAGTACTTGGGGAAAAGATAAAGAAACGCTCATGACTACATACAAAGCAATTAGCCAGCCGATTACGTGCTACGCGTCACCCATATGGTCGCCAAGCCTAAAAATTACCTACTGGAAGAAACTACAGGCCTGCCAAAATACTGCTCTCAGAATTGCCACGGGCTGTCTTCTTATGTCCCCAGAACACCATCTGCATAATGAGGCGAGAATACTCCCCATCAGGGAGAGAAATGAGATGCTGATCAAACAGTTCCTGTTGAATACCCAGAAACCTGGGCATCCCAACAGACATCTGATTGATGAACCAGCACCGCCTAGGGGCTTAAGGAGTCATCTCCGTAAGCATTTTGAGGAAATACGGCACCTGAGAACCCAGCCGCATGAAGTGAAAAAACACTAGCAGGTCCTTGGTGAACTCCACAAACAGGCGTCGGACCTTTATGCCAGGAATTGCCCGGTGAATCTAGTCATCAAAGGACAGTACCCAAAACTTGTGGAAGAGTATCGCATACTCCCCAGCGAAACGCGAGTCACTCTAGCACAACTTCGTTCTGGATACTGTAACAGGTTAAACTCTTACCTATCCAGAATCAACCCCGACATACAAAATGTATGCCCCGCTTGCAATGTGTCCCCACATGACACCAACCATCTCTTCAATTGTAATGTGGAACCAACGCCTCTAACACCCCTTTCCTTATGGTCCACCCCTGTTGAAACGGCAAGTTTCCTTGGACTCCCGTTAGAGGATATTGATGACAATTTGTGATCGGTCGCGGCTATTAGGTGGGGCGAGCATTGCTACAACAACAACAACAACATTAGCCCATGAAAGTATTTAATTCAAATCGTGGTTTAAGTTACTTATGCACAAGCTAGTTTGATCACGAGGACAACAACTGCACATCATCAGCGTAGATATGAACATTACAATACTTAAGGACATCGGGTAAGTCATTGATATACAGAACAAATAACAGAGGACCCAGGATAGAGCCTTGAGGGACGCCTCTTAAGACATGCAGGAAGTCAGACTTTTCACCATCAATACATACTGCTTGAGTCCTATCGCCAAGATATGATCTTATAAGGGCAACTGCATGACCAGAGAAGTTAAATAATTTTACCAGCTTCCTACAGAGCAGAGTGTGGTCTACAGAATCAAAAGCTTTAGAGTGGTCAAGAAGTGTTAAGAAGGCAATGTAACTTTCATCCACTCGCTCACGAATTTCTTCTGTCACTTCCTTTAGTTTATTTTTTATTTTTGTATAGTAAGATAAAATGGTATAGTAATATTTCAAAATCTGGAAAAAGCCGCCTCAACAGACTTCGTTGAAAAAGAAAATTTTCACGTAAACAATAACTTACCTGTAATCGTTGCGCCCGTGCTTCATTCATCATCATTCTTCAGAACTCATATCTGATTTTCGACTTTTACGTCGTCGGCAATCGTCCTCATCATTAGCTGCTCCATGTGTTGTATTATGTTTGTTTGTGTTACTGCTATGAGCACCACCGCTACCTTCCCTTTTGCCGTTACTAACGCTATGTTTTTGACAGTAGGAACGCAATTTAACACTAATTAATTGCACGCATCTAAAGACCATGTTGAAATGCGCTAACAACATGATAGGCGGTTTTACATGTATTCACGGAACATTGTATACAAGCACCGACTCGTGCTCGACACAAAATACAAAGGAGTGCCCAACGACTCGATGGAATGCTCGATATTTTTGTTATTGGTTCCATGCGATCAACACAACCGATGCTTACTTCGAGTATCCATAGAGCGCAGGAAACATGTGCCCAATGTTTGCCTGATTTGGTTCATTTCATGGCGCCAGCCATATTTGGGCAGAGCAAACAGTCTGGATTAATACCCATTCAACATGTCCGACAGAGCCATTGTCCTGGTATAAAAGAAAACAATATTTTGTTTAAATTTAGTGATTGTTCAATTAATATAAAATACTTTTGATAATTAGATTTTTTTTAAAGTTAACATTCGTAAGAGGCGAAAATCATTTATAGGTGGGATATGAAGTTAATTTACACATTTAACAACTATTACTAAAGGCTTTCATATCTTTGTTCTTTTGATTAGGTTCAAATATGTATTTAAAAGTAAAATAAAAACAAACCTGATGTAATCGCTGTAATACCCTAACATGCCTGATTTACACAAATATTGCAATTATCACAGAAAACCATTTCATTTGCTTCCTCTGAGTCTGGTGATCGACACACATCGCATATAACATTTTCATCATAATCAATGCCAAGGCTTTCCTCATTCTTCAGGATCACCTGTATTTGTTTCCAACATCGTATCTGTACATATATAAAAATATATTTCTTTCAGTACTATGTTATGTATAGATTTGTATATACACACATTAAACAGAAAAGTAGCAGCGTACCTTCAGTTCTTCGATGACGCGCTCAAATTGCGTTTCCGTTATGGAATAAGCACCATATAGCTTACGATCGGAATTGAGTAATTGCAGCCATGATTCATCGACCTGGTCATTGTCGTAGGCACATGTATTTTCCGCTTGCGTAACCACATTTGTTAGACAATGCAAATCGCTCGAGTAGGTATCGTCTTTGGTTATACGCAGGAAGCGATTTTTGGAGCTAATATTACAAAAAAGTATTAAGCATATTAAACTTGAGTGAATAACATGTAGAACTTACAGTTTAAAGTCATGCGAAGGCGGCATAATTGATTCTGATAGCACATAAACAGTTGGCTCTGGCAAATAGGCAGGATTGACAGGCACCTGCACGCCCTTCTCCCACTCTTGCTTCCATTGATCATTTACAATGAGATACTCGTAAAGAAGAAAGAGAAAACAAATTCAAATTTTAAACTTATATGTATCGCTAAACCATATTAAACTTAATTAAACCATATTAAACTTAATTAAATTAAACAACTTTGTAAAAGGATAACATTTATTCAGTTATAATCTTCCTTGTTAACAAGGCATCTTAGTTACGATATTTCTATTAGGATATCGCACCCCCGCTTCAGAAGTGACACAACTCAAAAAAATCAATTTCTGGCATTAAGGCATTTTTGAATGGTATAAGTTTAGTCCCATACGTTAGAAAACCGACACAACCTAAATGTTCAAAGCTTTCCGGCCCCAAGTGACTATTTTGAACTTTGGTATTTAGCTCTAGCAAAATGTCCTGAAACGACACATTTATTATTGTGTCATTTTTTAAATTTTTTAAGCCAATTAATTCGAGTTGGGTCATTTCTGATAAAATTATTTAGTGGATTATTTTGGATCACTTTCGAAAAATCCTTAAACCACAGCCAAAGGTAAGTTTCTTTTTCTGTTTCCCCTATTAATTAAAATATATATGATAATAGTCTGTTTACAATTTAACTTCGTGCTTATAACTGGCAAACATTTATATCGTTTAATCAATTGAGAAAAATACTATACTATTATTATACTTAATTTGTTTACTTTGTAGCAATGTCTTAAAGTCGCGCAAAAAAGGTGCTGGATATTTTGCCCAAGCAATGTCAGGAGATTGAGCAAAACAATAAACAAATTGTGAATGTTCTTTTAGCGGAGAAAATTACTAATGATGTAGATGTATCCACTTTACTAGATTTTCCGGAAATAAGTAAGTAAAGTTAATTATTTATTTTTTTATAGCTCAACCTAATTCAGTAAGTTTTGTAGATGCAGTGTCTTCATCCGAAACAAGTACTTTTCCTAGTTTTGCTGCACCTCTAAGTCTTCATCTTAAAGATAGCAAAAAAGAAGATATTCTATCACACCTACATGCTAATCACATTAACAAGTTTTATGCTGACTTTTATGAATATCTATAGTGTCTCTAATATATAAAATACTATTTATTAAATATCACAGCTAATAATCTAAAATAAGATACCAGTTTGTTCTTAGTATTATACATGTTTAAAACCTATGTATTTATTCAATGTATATTCAATGCACTAAAATGTATACCATACACTATGAGTTATGTACTTCTAGAACAATGGTCACCATTTAAAAAATAAAAAAAAAAATGTAAGGCGCGGTAACCTCCGAAGAGATCTAAGGCCGAGCTTCTCTTCCAATTTGCGTCGTGCTCCTCTTGATTTTCCCTACAAATTGGCCGGACGGGACCTACATGTTTTATGCCGACTCCGAACGGCATCTGCAAAGCAGATGAGTTTTCACTGAGAGCTTTTCATGGCAGAAATACACCCGGAGTGCTTGCCAAACACTGCCGAGGGGCGAACCCGCTTAGAAAAATTTTCTTCTAATTGAAAAATCTTATTTCTAAAATTTTGATGTTGCTTTGCCTGGGAGTTGAACCCAGGGCATACGGTGTGATAGGCGGAGCACGCTACCATCACACCACGGTGGTCACCATTTAGTTGAATAATTATTGGCGCCACTTCACACGTATTATTATTCTCTTTCGTCTTTAGTTGTCGCAAAAAGATACTTCGCAAACAAACGCTCATGCGCAGAATGTTTTCATGTTTTAATATTAACAATTTATTTTGTTTAAATATTTCCTTAGGCTCAAGCAATAAAGTAGTATTTATATGACACATTTACGAATTACTTTTTGTGTGTTAACAGACATGCGTGCATACGTCCTACCTCATTGCTTTTTCATCAAAAATTAAACCACCACCAATAAGATGATTTTAGTTCTACTCACACAGCCACAGTTTGAAATTTGGTTATCCCTGTTCTAGAAGTTACTTCAAATATAAATATGTTTCAAAAAATATTATATTGTTTTCATTTTACGGTGCGTTACAATATTTTTTGTGAATATAAAAATAAAGTTAAAGTGACACAACTAAAAATAATGTAAATTTTATAACCAAATCATAAACGACACAACTCATCAAAAAAATAGTTAAAACATTTTCTGCAAAAATTATTTCTAAAATTATGCTAAATATTCTACTAATAACTACGATAAACGCAAAGCAACTTGAATTTAAAAAGTCTGGTAACTTTGGAAACAAAACAAATTATGTATCAAATTGAATCGTCTCTAAGTCAATGTTGTTGTTGTTGTTGTAGTGATAAGGTTGCTTCCCGAAGGCTTTGGGGAGTGTTATCGATGTAATGGTCCTTTGCCGGATACAGACCCGGTACGCTCCGGTACCACAGCACCATTAAGGTGCTAGCCCGACCATCTCTGGAACGATTTATGTGGCCATATTAAACCTTCAGGTCATCCCCTCCCTCCCCACCCCCAAGTTCCATGAGGAGTTTGGGGTCGCCAGAGCCTCGTCTGTGAGTTAAACAGGATTCGCCGCGGATAGGGAGGTTGACAATTGGGTTTGGAGAAGCTATATATTGCGCTGGCAACCTGAAGGGTTGCGCTACACAGCCCCTTGAATCTGGTATTTTAGTCGCCTCTTACGACAGGCATACCTACCGCGGGAATATTCTGACCCCCTAACCCGCTGGGGTTCTCTAAATCAATATTGTTGTTTTTCTACCTATGTCACTTCTGAAGCGGGGGTGCGATATGTTGATATGTAATTTTTGTGCAAAGCATCGGATATACTCGGCCGAATGTCAAAGATATGTCGTTTGCTTATATCAATACGTTCTATTAGCAAAAACCCAGTTTTTTTAAGCCTAATTTCAAAAGCAACGAATACTTATAATGATTTTTTGCATGGGCCTGAGGAGACAATAAAAACATCAAACAAAAAGGTATGTTTACATGAATCCGAAATCGTAAAGTTTTCGTGGTGACACTGATAAAGTTTCATCTTCAAAAAGTCTTCCAACAATACCACCAACTCTGTATCAAAGTCCAGATTATTTAAACGACTTCGTGATTGTCATGACGAGCCATTTCCTGACTGGTTAGTGTGGAGTGCCAGTAGCAATGCTTTTTATTGCCTACCATGTCGTCTGTTAAGCACCAATACTTTAAGTCGACCTAAAATTTGTTGCCCTGGCGGATATTCTAAATTCTAGGTATGGAAGACGCTATACGATAAACTGACATCACACGAAAATACTCAACATCACATAAAATTAGATTATATTGATATTTACTATTATGTTTACATATTTTTTGATTTCACAATAAATTTTAAATATCACAAATTCATTTTCATTTCACAGACGTGTATGATATATATATATATATTAAGTAATAAAAAGTATACATATTATGTAATAAAATGTAATAAAAAAGTATTTTAGCCTCAAATAACATCTATGCATAGCATAACACAAGCAGGTCCTTGGCGAACTCCACAAACAGGTGTCGGCCCTTTATGTCAGGAATTGCCCGGTGAATCCAGTACTCAAAGAAAAGTACCCAAAACTTGTGTTCCTCGCATACTTCACAGGGAAACGCGTGTCACTCTTGCTCAACTTCGGTCTGGATACTGTAACAGGTTAAACTCTTACCTATTCAGAATCAACCCCGACATACAAAATGTATGCCCCGGTTGCAATGTGTCCCAACATGACACCAACCATCTCTTTAATTGTAATGTGGAACCAACGCCTCTAACACCCCTATTATGGTCCACCCCTGTTGAAACAGTAAGTTTCCTTGGACCCCCGTTAGAGGATATTGATGACAATTTGTGATAGGGTGAAATACTGCTACAACAACAACAAAAGTTGTTTGAAATTAACATTAGCACATTTCACACCGATTATAAAATCACAGACTGCTCAACACTAAATATATATGTGGTTCGCATACCCCCTGGGAACAGTTACCTTTTATTTATTTTGAATCACTGTAATTATAAGTAATTATATTAATTTTTCTGTACACGACCACTCAAGAACTATCCTCGAAACACTCTAAAGGAAGTCTAAGGAAAGTAGTAGTATGACCAAGATTGATAAAAAAAGTTGCTGCTTGAGGCGTCGATTGCACATCGCATACAAGAGTTACATCTCGTTATTTAGGCATTAACCTAAGTGCAGATCGAAGGTGAACAGGGTGATGCAAATCTGGGTTTAATAACATAGCGGACGTGCCTTAACCGTCTTGGAGACGTAGCCGCATCAAGCAGTTGTCTGCGTTTCAAAATATTGAGCATTTCCAGAGACAACCGTGGCATTCCTGAGTACGAAGTTTGAGTTTGAAAATCAGAAACTCATTCGACGGGGTCGAACGAACATTTGCGGCGGTATGCTCCTGCAACGCAGCTACAACAACAACGGTATGCTCCTAAGAATGATTTTATGTGTAGTGTTGTGGAATAATTAAACGATTTTTTTATCCTTGCAAATACAGGCGTAATAGCTCTTGATTGCATGATGTTTGATTTTTAAATTGATGTCATTACTCTATTGCTTTTAGAAGCTCTTTAATGTCTTCTAATGTCCTTTTAAAGTCTGAAGTGCGTTTTTATAATTTTGCCTGCTATGAAACTTCTGCCGTTGTTGTTGTATTAACGATAAAGGCGCTCCCTGAAGGTTTTGGGTCCTTTGTCGGATGTAGATCCCGTACGTTCCAGTAACAAAAACCATTAAGGTACTAGCCCGACCATCTCAGGATTGGAAATTACGATGCGCATCGTATGCGTAACTATATTGACTCCTTCTGATGGAGAGAATCAACGAAAGTGGAAGTAGGGTACCATCCGTTGCCTCCCCCGTTTAGTCCTGCTTGATTTGTATAATTTATTTGCAATCATCAGCCATATAGTCACTAGCGCTTGCTTGATACATATTTTAACTCAAATAGGTATGTACTTACTGGAACACTAAAAACAATACCAAATAACAAAGAAATATTTCCTGTTCGACAT
Organism: Eurosta solidaginis; assembly: GCF_040869045.1. Taxonomy (NCBI): domain Eukaryota; kingdom Metazoa; phylum Arthropoda; class Insecta; order Diptera; family Tephritidae; genus Eurosta; species Eurosta solidaginis. The sequence continues at coordinate 67,104,043 of NC_090324.1, read as the reverse complement.
ATCATTGTATTCCCCACCCAACCGAAGTATGAATTTGAGAAGCCATTCACCAGCTGAAACTGTTTACGTGTCATAGCAGATACTCCCCCAAAATTTATCGATAAGCTAACCTGAAAACGTATTTGCAAGTTTTAGACAAAAAAATGCAAGTTTTAAAATGTGAATTATGAATTACTTGAAGTTTAATGTGTCTATAGCAACCGAAATGTGCTGCGGTTGCCGCGGGCATGTATATAAATTTCGATTATCTAAAGGTAACAAGTCAACGTCATGGAAGATAAAGCAATCCCATGGAAATATTTTTAATGCTTCTAGGAAGCCAATATTCATCAGTTAAGCTCGATTGAAAGCTTTTCCATTTGTTTGCTCGATAAGAAATTTCTATAAGCGATATGCTGTTTCCTTAGGAATGGATGAATGTTTCGCAGGAAAACTGCCAAATGAGCGTAACTATTCCTAAACGGAACCACTATTGCAACGTGATGCTTCGGAACACAATCATTTGGCTCAAATGATCGTCCTGTCTTTAAAAACGGAGCCCATTCAGCTTCTACAATATCCAAGGACTCGTTCTAGAATATCAGGAATAATACGTTAAAGTTAATGTTGTTGTTATAACATCGGTGTGACAATCCTTGGCCGGAAATATCAGACCGATCCACTGTGATACTTAGACCTGACTGATATGTGTACTACATATATAACGTTTGCTCCTGAATAAAATAGTTAGCTTACTCTCATCGATCTTCGGTGCTTTACACTTCCTATTTATAGAAGCAGTCCTATTTATAGAAGCAGCATAATGTGTATTGTGTCTTTATAGGCCGCCAACTATTAGGCATTGAATCCATATTTGATTTTCCATTGTCATAGCCAGTACTATTATTATCGCCAATTGATAAACTAGACAATTGGGACTCGACATCTTGCGAAAATATTGTGTGATTAACAGACAACGATTCGTTTTGTTAATTAACACATCACTGCAAATGTTATCAAATTTAGAAAACCTATGCATATGACGAATGCTATAAGAATAAAGCATATACTAAATTAGGGGGCACATACGATAAAGCACACTCACCAAAATTGGTGGCGATTGATGTTGCATTGGCAGTGGCAGAGGCAGAGGCCTGCCGGACCATTTGTTGGCGTTTTTTCTACATTGCTCTCAGATTTTGTATTATTCTCCGTCTCAATGGTTGCGCTGTTGTTGTTATTGGGTTTGTTTGCACTCGAACGGTATAATCCTCTTCTGGTTCATCGGTCTCCATATTTATTGTATTCCCGTTGTTTGAAGAACTAGGACCTGATTTTATTTTAGATGACGAAGTGCTTGATATGGCTTTACGCGACGAACTCGGCCGAGGTTCATCATCGGCATCTAATATAGCTGCTGTTGATGTAGAAGAGCCCCGCTGCTTAGAATCTGGATCAGATCTAAAACACCTTCATTAGTGGCATCAGAAGACTGACAATCACAAAATCACCATAACAATCAACCAGCTGATTAGCAGGAATAGTTTTGGAAACTGGAAAAAAATAGTTAGTTTTTTTGGTTGGCGGGCTTTTTGGCGGTCTGGGGTTGCTGTTTCTTGCTTTCGGTCTGGAGCTGCTAAGCAGGTAACATCACAAAAAAAAGTGGTCTTCGAAATATTACCACCGAACTGGGGAATCTGGTCCCACCAGAAAAAAAAAAAGAAAAAAAAACACCTAACCGAAACCTTTAGACGTTTCACTGCTCCTCTACATTGTTGCAATCGAAATTGCACATAAACTTTCGGAAGCTGCCTCACCGTTCGACGCCAGCGGCTTGATCATACCACACGAGTGATTCTCGTGTGACCATTTCTTCACAGGGCGCTGTATTTGAAACCACACCTGAAATAATTATAAATTGTCTCATCAATCAAAGATTCACCACCTGGTACAAACTGCTTTGGCCAGATTATTTCGTGCATAGGAGTATTAGAAGTGCGGGTCCTCCTGAAAATTTCTTAAATACCTCAGCACGCAAGGATTCCCTGTACGCACAGCGCGCAAGTTGGTATGTATTAATGAAATTAGTATGTGGCTGTTGCAAACATTTATTAAATTTGTCTGGAACTGCCTGCCTGAATTTTCGCGCTATTCCCAATAGCCCAGGAATTATACAAATAAGCCTTGGGATCTAATAAACTTTATTGATATAGAAGTATAAACTATGTATCACACTCACTGAACATTCCCTACCTAAATTATGCAGCCTTACACTGTTCAATGTAATTATAAGGGCACAGTCCCAATACGCTTCGAATGATATACAGAAAATAATATATATGTTAGTATCCCTCGCTCAAAAGAGGATTAAACGTGACCCAAAACTAAGCTAGTTGTACATAAATGAAAGATGTAAAATAGGACGATATCAAAAAGAAAGACTAGTAAGAATTTTGTTAGTAAAATTACAAGGAGCCAGACTTCCCTCAGTGAATTCATTCGTTTTGTATAATTATAAGCTGTGCTATCCATATATATGTATACATATATATATATATATATACGCGTGTAGGTATATCACCATCTTTTTCACATAAAGTTGTATCCAAACCCATTTGTATCCCTACGTGGTGAAAGAACAACTGAAACGTAGGTTTGGTTTTATTATATACATACATATTTGCATAGATGTATACTTACATACATGTATGTACATATGTACGAGTGTGCAATCCGTATTCAGCTTTAGTTTGTTACAAATTGGTTTCATTTGTATTGGCTCTGGAGAAGTTCGCCAATGCCAGATATGTATGAATAATCTCAGAAAGTCATTACCCATTAATCTTGGTTCTTCTTATCAGTAAGCATACACCTGCGTCCCAGTATCCAAGGGTACCCTAGGGCTTCTTTTTTTGGACAAATGCTACTTGATTAAGAAACCGCGGTTTGAATAAGTATGTACATATATTGAGGTAGGTCAATAGTTACTTTTGGTTTTACCCCCCAAGAAAAATCGTTGATATCGTGTAACGCTTACGATATAAGTTAGTTGGTTTTTGTAAATGAAGATTTTGATCACCGATAAATAATAGAAAAAGAAAACAAAAGCTAAAGCGTATTAACGTATTCTAAAATAACTAAGTGTAAGCAACTAAATGATAAGTACAAATGTGAATTATATTAAATAAAGTTTGCTATGGAAGTTTAATTTGAAAAATGATGGTCTGCTTCCTTAGGAAATGTGGGTGGTAACTAATGGGGCTTCATCAGCTAAAAGCCATGGAAGGGAGGGCAGAGGGCAGCGGTCCGATATTAACTGCGCTGCGAAGGTAAGGGGGAGCGGATTGGTAGCCGTGGAAAAGTACCAGTGAAAGTGTAAGTTTTAGGTTTGTTTAAATGTGTGCAAGAGTAATTTATCTTGTTGACCTTGTTGGCGAGGGTGTGCTTTACTCACATCTATGTTTTTGGGAACTCACGCTGCTGAAGCTCCGGGATTAAGCCAGTGCACACGCCATAGTTATGGGTAGTTGAAGGGCGCTCCTGAATGGGGAAGAAGGCGATAACGTCAAGGGTTCATTACATATAAAATGGCGCCCAATCGTGTGGGGCACAGGCGTGCACGGAACGTGTAGATAGCCGTAGACGCTTGGTGCTTCAGATAAATTCCCTCTTGGAATATGTCCTCTCGTCTGTCTGATTGTATTAAATTTTTTTTTGTAAGGAAAATGAAAGCAGGAATATCAAGAGTTTAGGCTTAAGGCTAGGTTAAAGCTAGGCCACTTGACCAGCTTTTCATACTGTAAGTTTTATTGCGATTCGAGGTTAGTTTTCTTGAGCAGTCTATCCATACTCATACATCTTTTTGGTGGAAATGCTGATCTTTAAGGCTATATGCTTAAAGAACAGACCGCATAAGGAATTGGGTAGGAACGACTTTCGAGAATAGTCCTTTTTTTCAGTCCTGAGTTCAGATGATTATTAATTTTGGGTTATTCGGAATTTAGCTGTAGTAAGACTACATGTCTTCTCGCTTACCAATGGCTTAAAAGATAGTCAGAACTTATGATTTTCATCACTTCAATTTCTCGTTGATGACACTAATTCACTGGTAACCATTCACTATTAACCCGTAACCTATTTTACCGATAGGTACCACCACATGACCTGGAATTCAGACAATATTTCGTGATTGATTTGTTATACCTATAAAATTTATTAGTGGTAAATTTTTGTAAGAAATTCCTTGAATTTAACAAGTACAGAGATTGAAATATGCAGAAGTTGCTTGCATTTCTTGTGAGATATAACTCTTTGCATATATCTATATAAAGATTGAACGGTAGCAATCTTGGCTTTACAATTACATAGTTTTTTTTTTGAGCGGCTAAAGGAGGAAGATAGAACCTAAGGCGGAATTTATACCTTTAACTTCCTTCAACATAGTCACCGTTCCATAAAATTTTTTTTTGTTGGCCGAAAATGTCGTTAAGACATAGCAACGAAAATTTGCAGTTGCAAGCAAATACCTGTCTTGTATGTCCATCTTGTCCCCAGTGTAGAACTAGATGTAACAGTCGAGATTTGTCTCGATCTGGCCCTCGACCAAAATCATATAACATGTCACAGCGAAACACCAACAACTCACCGAAAGCCACGCCTGAATCTGCAGGAGCGGCAGGAAACCTCGAGGCTGCCGCAGCCATAAACAAATCTCAGGAGGAAAACACTAATTCAGCAGCAAGTGCTGATAATAGCCAGGAAAGGGAAGATACTCGACTGCGAAATATAGTAGGTGCCGTCATTTCTGCAAGCAGGCTACTATGTTAGAAAATTTGGATACTCGCATATCACAAGCTTTAGAACAAAAAGTAGAAGTGGCATTAACCAATGCTCTGGGTCGATTGAATCTAATAAGCCCTACCAACGAATATCAAATCCCCACGGAACCACCGGTATCAGATGAGCAAAACGTAACTCATCAGGGTAACACGCCACAACAGAATCGACATACAACGAACTCGACGCCAGTCTGGGTCCAAGATTCTAACAGGTCCAGAGACAATTTTAATCGACAGCTAGAACAGTTTAGATTTAGTGACATGTCGAGTGTACCGAACTCAAGCAAAATAGGACAACTCATTGCAAGCTGGGATATAAAATTTGACGGAACTTCTAAATTATCGGTAGACAATTTTCTATATAGAATTGAGTCCCAAGTAGTAGATACGCTAGGTGGAAACTTCAATTTGCTGTGTGAGCATGTACAAAGTATGTTCATCAAAGACGCCAAAGATTGGTATTGGCGATACAGACGTTCTGTTGAACGGGTGACATGGCCAACCCTATGCCAAGCACTGCGGACAAACTTCCAAGAGCACAAAAGCGACACGGAAATAAAAGAACTGATTCGTGCTAGGAAACAGGGCCTTAGCGAAAGTTTCGACGATTTTAGGAACTGTATCCTAAAGATGGCTGAACCTTTACAAACGCCATTCCCAGATTCGGAACTCGTTGAGATTTTACAAAGGAACTTACGACGGCGCATCCGTCAACAACTGCTTTATGTACCAGTTACATCGCTCGCTGAATTGCGGAGATTGTGCCTAGCAAACGAAATGTCAAAAGTTAATGTGACATCCGCGGTGTCTCAGACAAAACACCAAATGCACCGCCGCCAGATAAATGAGCTCTGCCATAGTAATGAAACAATTGAGGAAGAGGAGTTGGTTGAAGTAGATGCAATCACTAAACACCTTAAAACCACTAAGCTGGAGTGTTGGAACTTCCGTAAGGAAGGACATCGGTTTTTCGACTGTCTGGCCGATAGGACGATATTTTGTTACGGTTGCGGTTTGCCGGAAGTATATAAACCAAATTGTGTGAAATGTAACCCGGGAAACTTACTAAAGAGCGAGGCTTCAGTCCCGAATCCTCGCCACGACCAAAAGAGGAACATGTAAAGAAATTCCTAGTACGCTATAATGAGCTTACAGAAGACAACCCGAATGTAACTAAAATAATTCCCTATGATGTGCGATTAAAAAGCTATAATGCCAAACGTACAATAATTTTTAATGACGACAAGATTAATTCGAATAAACGTCATATACGATCGTCCACTCGCCTAAAGAATTTTTGGAAAAACGTAAAAAGTCAGAGGAAAATACTAAGTAATATTATTTGTTCAGTTCAACAACAGGCTAACGATATAAGGCCATACGCGGAAATCGAAATTTTCGATGAAAGATACATGGGACAGTAGAGCCCAGGTATCTTGCCTAGGTAGCTCGTTAGCTGAAGAATTATATAAAACTAGGAATTTAGGGCAACATAAAGTTACGGTATGTACGGCGGATGGGCGCAATCAAATAGTGGTCGGCAATATAGAAGTCGATGTAAAATTCAAGAACCAAGTTGAGAAAATAAAGTTTTTTGTTATTCCGAGCATTTCTCAAAAAGTAATACTAGGTGTCGATTTTTGGGTGAAATTCCAAATTGCTCCACATGTCGTCTCGAAAATTAAAAGCTCCTTCGATGTCAACTGCACCGAAGAAAATACTATTCCCCTGTCTGAGGAGCAAAAGCGGCTACTTGCGTCTGTCGTTAATCGTTTTCCTAGTTTTGAGAAAGAGGGCTTAGGAAAGACCCATCTAATGGAACATATTATTGAGCTCGAGGCTAACGCACGCCCAATCAAACAAAGGTATTTTCCCATATCACCTGCCATTGAGAAACTAGTTCACGAAGAGATCGATGAAATGCTTCGGTTAGGAGTAATTGAAGAATCGCCAAATAGCCCCTGGTCTAGTCCCGTAGTACTAGTCAAGAAACCTAACAAAGTGCGACTTTGCCTGGATTCAAGGAAAGTTAACGCGTTGACTATTAAGGACGCCTACCTGCTCCCACACATCGACGGCATCCTCAGCAGATTGCCCAAGGCTAAGTTTATTAGTTCGCTAGATTTACGTAGAGCGTTCTGGCAAATCCCACTAGCCAAAAACAGTAGGGATTTTACGTGTTTCACCGTCCCAAATCGCCCACTATATAGATACCGGGTAATGCCTTTCGGGTTATGTAACGCGCCGCAAGCGCTGTGTAGATTAATGGATCGAGTCGTACCACCTTATCTCAAAGACCAAGTATTTGTATACCTGGACGATTTGCTGATAATTTCCGAAGACTTTGAAGCCCATCTGAAAGTTTTGTCCGATATTGCACACCACCTACGAAAAGCGGGTCTAACAATAAATGTGCAGAAGAGCAAGTTCTGTATACGCGAAGTTAGTTATCTAGGCTATATCATAGGTGAAGGAATCTTACGCACTGACCCCGACAAAATCGTGTCCGTCGTAAATTTCCCAGCACCCTCGAACGTAAAGCAACTGAGGCGATTCCTAGGAATGGCTGGATGGTATAGAAGATTCGTTGACAATTTCGCGGCATTAATACACCCCTCACGAACATGCTGAAGAAGAGTAGAAGATTTGAATGGAACGAAAACGCCCAAATTGCCTTTGACGCCTTAAAAGAGAAACTCTGCTCAGCTCCCGTTTTGGCTAATCCAAATTACAAAAAACCATTTATCATACAATGTGATGCTAGTAGACTGGGTGTTGGTGCGGTTCTGTCTCAGAAAAACGAAGATGGAATCGAGGTACCAATAGCATACTTCTCCCAAAAATTGAACAAGGCACAAAGAAATTATAGCGTTACGGAGCTTGAATGTTTAGCGGCCATACTAAGGTTAAAAAAATTTAGAGCCAATGTCGAAGGACAAGACTTCACAATTGTGACAGACCACGCTAGCCTTCAATGGCTGATGCGACAATCGGATTTGTCTGGCCGATTGGCTCGGTGGTCCTTAAAGCTCCAAGGCTTCCGATTCAGAATTGAACATAGGAAAGGATCTCAACTTGTCGTTCCAGACTGCCTCTCGCGTCAAAACTTTGAAGAGCTAGTAGAAAGGAATGAAATGAATGAGCTCGAGGTCCATCCTCTGATTGATTTGGAGTCCCCCGAATTTGAATCCGATGACTACAAGAAGTTGAAGCAACATATTAAAACGAATGAATCTCGCCTACCCGACTTGAAAATTGTCGACAGACATATCTATAAGCGTATTGACTTCCCAGATGGCAATCCAGAGTCGGAAACTTATAATTGGAAGCTATAGGTTCCAAAGAGCTTAGTTAGGGAAACTATTGAAAATGCTCATTGTGCTCCCAACAAATGCCATGGTGGAGTTGCAAAGACCTTACAACGCTTGCGTATAAATTTTTACTGGCCAAATATCACTGCAGACGTTAAAGACTTTGTGTCGAAATGCGATATTTTAAACAAAGTAAAGCTCCGAACACAACACTTCGTCCACCCATGACTACGACAAGCACAATCGAGCGACAATTCCAAAAACTATATATAGATTTGTTAGGACCTTATCCACGCTCCAAGAAAGGAAATATCGGAATTTTAATTGTGCTAGATCATCTGACTAAATTTGTACTTTTACATCCTATTAAAAAATTTACGAGTGAACCAATTTGCAATTATTTGCTTGCACAGGTTTTTAGTAGTTACGGCACGCCAGAGATTATAATGAGCGACAACGGAAAGCTATTCAAGTTGGCGCAATTTAACAAGTTACTAAGCGACCGTGGGATAAAGCACACATACACAGCACTCTACAGTCCTCAGGCTAATGCCAGTGAACGTGTCAACCGCTCTATTCTGCAGGGAATAAGAGCCTACCTTAAGACTGATCAGACACTATGGGATACCAACCTTCCTTACATAGCCGAGGCACTCCGAAGCTCATTCCATCAAGCAATCAAATGCACGCCGTACTTCGCTCTTTTCGGACAGGAAATGATGACCAACGGGCAGGACTATGCTCTTTTGCGACAATTACAAAGTTTAAGTGAACCCCTACTAGATAGAACGGATAGGCTTCAATGTATTAGGACATCCCTAAAGGGAAATATTGCAAAAGCTTTCGACTCATCAGCAAAGTAGCTCCACAAAAACCTTTTCTGAAGGAGATATCGTTTTCCGCAGGAATTTCGCCCAAAGCAAGGCAAGCAAAAGGTTCTGTTCAAAATTTGCACCAAAATTCGTTAAAGCTAAGGTCATTGCGGTAAAAGGCAATTGCATGTTTGATTTGGAAGACGAGAGTACTAAGCACCGAGGCATTTATCATGGTAAGGACATACAAGAGTGCAAATCATAACTGGTCTCTTTTTAACCGCACCAACACGCTAGGTGGGGGGGTGTGTACAGAGCATTTTACACACTGTCCAATTTCCTCACCAACTCACAAGGAATATAAGTAATTTTTTTTTTCCTACCTGCATACCCCTGTTTGTTTCAATACTTATTGAACACTTGCAGAAAACTGACAATCACAAAATCACCATAACAGTCAACCAGCTGATTAGCAGGAATAGTTTTGGAAACGGAAAAAAATAGATAGTTTTTTTGGTTGGCGGGCTTTTTGGCGGTCTGGGGTTGCTGTTTCTTGCTTTCGGTCTGGAGCTGCTAAGCAGGTAACATCACAAAAAAAAGTGGTCGTCGAAATATTACCACCGAACTGAGGAATCTGGTCCCACCAGAAAAAATACCACACGAGTGATTCTCATGTGACCATTTCTTCACGGGACGCTGTATTTGAAACCACACCTGAAATAATTATAAATTGCCTCATCAATCAAAGATTCACCACCTGGTACAAACTGCTTTGGCCAGATTATTTCGTGCATAGGAGTATTAGAAGTGCGGGTCCTCCTGAAAATTTCTTAAATACCTCAGCACGCAAGGATTCCCTGTACGCACAGCGCGCAAGTTGGTATGTATTAATGAAATTAGTATGTGGCTGTTGCAAACATTTATTAATTTGGTCTGGAACTGCCTGCCTGAATTTTCGCGCTATTCCCAATAGCCCAGGAATTATACAAATAAGCCTTGGGATCTAATAAACTTTATTGATATAGAAGTATAAACTATGTATCACACTCACTGAACATTCCCTACCTAAATTATGCAGCCTTAAGGCTCCATTACTGATACTTAGCATAGACTTGACTTGGCTTGCGAACTGTCACTTACAGTTCTGTTAAATGAACATTGCATGTTACTGATTACTCAAAACTTAACTTGATTTAGAAGTCTGTTGAATTTTGATTTTCTATGTAAGTTCTAAGTGACGTTTACATTTTGAGATGCCATTTGTTTGTTTCCATTTCATTTTGGCATTTTGTCATACAAATTGACATTTATTTAAAAATAAATTTGAACGCTGATTATGATGCCAGATTTTATGCGCCAAGTGGAGTATAATCGAGGCTAAGTTGCCAAGTTTACGCCAAGTCAAGTCAAGTCTATGCTAAGTATCAGTAATGGGGGCTTTACACTGTTCAATGTAATTATAAAGGCACAGTCCCAATATGCTTCGAATGATATACAGAAAATAATATATATGTTAGTATCCCTCGCTCAAAAGAGGATTTAACGTGACCCAAAACTAAGCTAGTTGTACATAAATGAAAGATGTAAAATAGGACGATATCAAAAAGAAAGACTAGTAAGAATTTTGTTAGTAAAATTACAAGGAGCCAGACTTCCCTCAGTGAATTCATTCGTTTTGTATAATTATAAGCTGTGCTATCCATATATATCTATACATATATATATATATACGCGTGTTGTATATCACCATCTTTTTCACATAAAGTGGTATCCAAACCCATTTGTATCCCTACGTGGTGAAAGAACAACTCAAACGTAGGTTTGGTTTTATTATATACATATTTGCATAGATGTATACTTACATACATGTATGTACATATGTACGAGTGTGCAATCCGTATTCAGCTTTAGTTTGTTACAAATTGGTTTCATTTGTATTGGCTCTGGAGAAGTTCGCCAATGCCAGATATGTATGAATAGTCTCAGAAAGTCATTACCCATTAATCTTGGTTCGTCTTATCAGTAAGCCTACACTTGCGTCCCAGTATCCAAGGGTACCTTGGGCTTCTTTTTTTGGACAAATGCTACTTGATTAAGAAACCGCGGCCTGAATAAGTATGTACATATATTTTGGTAGGTCAATAGTTACTTTTAGTTTTACCCCCCAAGAAAAATCGTTAGTCATACTAGATATCGTGTAACGCTTACGATATAAGTTAGTTGATTTTTGTAAATGAAGATTTTGATCACCGATTAATAATAGAAAAAGAAAACAAAAGCTAAAGCGTATTAACGTATTCTAAAATAACTAAGTGTAAGCAACTAAATGATAAGTACAAGTGTTAATTATATTAAATAAAGTTAGCTATGGAAGTTTAATTTGAAAAATGATGGTCTGATTCCTTAGGAAATGTGGGTGGTAACTAATGGGGCTTCGTCATCAGCTAAAAGCCATGAAGGGAGGGCAGAGGGCAGCCGTCCGATATTAACTGCGCTGCGAAGGTAAGGGGCAGCGGATTGGTAGCCGTGGAAAAGTACCAGTGAAAGTATAAGTTTTAGGTTTGTTTAAATGTGTGCAAGAGTAATTTATCTTGTTGACCTTCTTGGCGAGTGTGTGCTTTACTCACATCTATGTTTTTGGGAACTCACGCTGCTGAAGCTCCGGGAATAAGCCAGTGCACACGCCATAGTTGTGGGTAGTTGAAGGGCGCTCCTGAATGAGGAAAAAGGAGATAACGTCAAAGGGTTCATAACAGAAGGTAGCTTAGATATGTAGAAATTAAACAAAGGTGGGGATAGGATACCACCGTGTGGCACCCCTTGTTTAATTCTCCTTGGATTTGATGTTTCGTTTCTAAATTGCACCGATGCCTGCCGACCACCCAGATAATTTGCGGTCCACCTTTTAAGACATGGGGGAAGGGTAGACCTTTCCAGGTCTTGCAGTAACGAGTCATGGTTGACCGTATCAAAAGCTTTCGATAGGTCTAGCGCTTCGAGTACTGTTCTATGGTGGGGCTTCTGATTTAAACCGCAATTTATCTGGGTGCTAATGGCATTTAGCGCGGAGGTAGTGCTATGGAGTTTTCTAGAGCCATGCTGATGGGAGGCTAGCTGCAAATTTGCTTGGAAATAAGGGAGCAAAAAGGCTTCGAGCGTCTTTGCTACTGGCGATAGGAGAGATATCGGACGATACGACTCTCCTATGTTAGCTGGTTTACCAGGCTTTAGTAGCGGGACCACCTTGGCCATTTTCCATTTATCGGGTATGACAAAGGTGGACATAGACAGATTGAAGACCTGCGCTAAATATTTGAAACCCTCTTTCCCTAGGCTTTTAAGCATCGGCATGGCTATGCCGTCTGGGCCCACTGCTTTGGATGGTTTAGCGCGACCAATGCGTCCTCAACCTCTTTAGCGGTGATGGTGATTGGTGACGCGCTGAATTTGTGTTTATGTGCATGTCTGTTGGCCCTCCCTCTATCTTTGTCGACCGTAGAATGCATTATATATTGTCGGCAGAAAGCGCTCGCGCATTTTTTCGCATCCGACAGCACTTTGTCGCCAAAGGCGATGGAAACTTTGTCTTTGTGCTTAGTCGGATTCGATAGGGACTTTAAGGTAGACCAAAGTTTACCCACACCGGTAGAGAGGTTACAACCTCTTAGGTGCTCCTTCCATTTCGCCCGCTTGTGTTCATCCACAAGCAATCTGATGCGTTGGTTTATATCCCTTATTTGGGGGTCGCCTGGATCAATCTGCCTTATAAGGTCACGTTCTCTCGCTAAGTTTGCGGCCTCCGCCGGGAAGTGGGCCGGATTTCGGGAATTCTCCCGGCGGGGATGAAACGTGCCGAGGCGGATTCAATGACCTTGCGGAAGGCACGCTCCCCTTGGCGGGCATCAGTCGGGATAGGGAGGGCAGCAAAGAGGTTGTCTGTAAAAGATTTATATTCTTCCATTTTCTCTTTTTAAAGTTTATGAAAGTGCGTTTTTCGGTGACAATGAAGTCGACGGTACGCATGAGCGAAATAAGTATAGGCAGGTGGTCGGATGCCAATGATACCATCGACTGCCAGTTGACGCAGTTTACGAGCTCTGCGCTCACGATTGAGATATCTGGCGAACTGTGACAGCTTCCTACCATACGTGTGGGGGCGTCTCCGTTTATTGTGCAGAACGTCGTTTCTTCTATTTGATGCGCCAACATCTCACCCCTACTGTCCGCCCGCAAATTTGAATGCCATAGATCATGATGGGCATTGAAATCGCCTAAGATAATGCGATTGTTGCCAGTGAGTAAGGCTCTGATATTAGGGCGGTATCCACTGGGGCAACAGGTGGCAGGGGGGATGTAGATGTTGATGATTTCTAGGTTTGCATCGCCTGACCGGACAGATAGGCCTTGACGTTCTAAGACATTGTCCCTGCGGTCGATGCCAGGATCAAATATGTGATATTGCACAGAGTGGTGTATTATAAACGCGAGGCCGCCTCCATTTCCGCTCTCGCGATCTTTTCTGTGGACATTATACCCAGAGCAGGTCTGCAATGCAGATCGTGCTGTGAGTTTAGTCTCTTGGATCGCAGCAATGCGGATGTTGTGCCGCTTCATGAAATTGACTATCTCCGTAATCTTCCCAGTTAGTCCATTACAGTTTAACTGCAGAATTCTGAAGTGCATGGGGGGAGACGTCGCCACCCTGGGGGGTAAGTGACGGGTGACTACGCCTGGGTTGAGGCAGGCCAGGACGCAATTGCTGTTATGGCCCTGGGACTGGGGTCCTTGGGCAAGCATTGGGGTACCCGGATGATTTGGGTTTGCGACCTGGCAACATGGCGCGATGAAACCCGTCGGGGGGTTGCTGTCGCGGAGACCAGAACATCTAGGAAAGTGGCACCACCCAAGGTAGGAGCTGCATTGGGCGGATGTCGCAAACATATATATTCTGTGCTGGCAAACGGTGCAAACGGAGGTAGGGACTAAGAGTCTGTTTCCCTGACCTACACGGTTGCTGCCGGAAAAGAGGGGGGGGGGGGGGAAGACGGGGGCAGGGGCTGTTGCTCAGCATTGCTTCCGACTCTATTACGAAGATTGTAGTTATGAGTGGTAGCAGCTGTTTGAGTTGTTGGCGCCGTGGGGCGCGAGCAGCAGCGGGTACTTGTTGTGGCTTGCTGAGCAGCGGGGCTGCTGGAAGGTAGTGGGGGGCGCTTAGACGTAGACTGCGGGACGGCCTTGGGCGTGAACAGCAGGAGCCACAAAAGATTTATAAAAGTTACGTGGACGTCGGGTTTTGGAATCAAGCCCAGAATAACCTGTCCGATGCAACCATCCCTTACACGAGACACACTGAACAGAGTATGACCGTCCTAAAAAGATTCTTTTCCGGCAGATGCAGCAAAACCATTTCTCAGGACCGGGGTCACGAGACGGACCCGGATTGGATTCGATACCTTCCCGGAGCAAGAGAATATGGAGCAGTCCTGCTGCAAGGAGCTGCTGGGAGGATGACAATTTGTGGGAGGGACGCAACAAATTAAATGGGGTTACACTGAAATGACAGTCCTTGGTCGGGAAAAATCCCGAGTCGCTCCGGTACATAGAACCGACTGCCTTGGGAAGCGTGGGTTCCACTTTCATTCCCTTTTATTAAGACATTTACTCTTATTCCCGTACTTACTCCCGTATGCACATGCAAATAATGATGTTCGTTAATGGTACGATAGATATGCTTCTATTCTACACAATACCTGCCATGTACGTTTACAGATGAAGATGATATTTTTCCAGCTTTAGGTATGTACACTTTTAATTTTGCAGCATATTTGGTAATAAAATACCATGTAAAGTAATTCCATGTGTTGAGTAAACAATTACATGCAAAAGTCATTCAACGGAACAGTAATTTTAACGACAGCATGACACTATTAATACATGTCCAAAAACATCAAGAGGGGTATCAAAAGAAGTGTTTTGGATCTAGGATCGTATAGGTGTTTTGCTCGAGTATAGTTTTGGTTTCCAAACCGTCGTTGGACCCACCCAAGTTAGTTTTTTATAAGCGCGCCCGAAAGCCACCAATGTAGAAAGGTGTTCTGCGTAAAAATACTATGAATCCCACCCCTGCTTTACGGTTTTGCGTTAATATTTTTTGAACGAGCTACATTTTTTTTTCCGCCCTCAGATTATTGTTGTCGATGTCAATACGCATCATTGGACACCTCTCTCGATATTTTTGGACGCGTATTAGCGGTGTCATGCTGTCTTATAAAATTACCAACAAAAGAGGATTTAACGTGACCCAAAACTAAGCTAGTTGTACATAAATGAAAGATGTAAAATAGGACGATATCAAAAAGAAAGACTAGTAAGAATTTTGTTAGTAAAATTACAAGGAGCCAGACTTCCCTCAGTGAATTCATTCGTTTTGTATAATTATAAGCTGTGCTATCCATATATATCTATACATATATATATGTGGCGCCTATACTTGTTGTCAATACACTGTACTTTTTTATTATTTCTTTTGAACAAATATGCTAAGAGATTTTGTAAAAAGATTGAAAAGATTTTTTTGGATTAAAAAAGTTTAGTTTGTTCAAAAAATATTGGTTTGTGTAAAAATTAATTTCTTAAATATATTATTTAAGTGAATCCTTTACTAAGGCACTTAATTGGTGACCCCGACAGAGCTTTGTTAATATTATTCAAGCATGTTCAACTCTCCGCATCTAGCGCCAGTAACCAGAAGTTTCACGAGCCGTGGTTTATACGAATCCGAACAGCCACAACTTGATCAGCATGAAATGGAACAAGAGGAACATTTTGCTGATGCATCCAACATCATGGTCAATCCATCAAGTGCAGCAGCCGCCGTGTTAATTAAATCACAGCCACCAAAACTACAAGGATATGCAGTAACTAATATCCAATCATGGTTTATTCGACTAGAAGCATACTTTCAGATTCATGGATTTCAGCAGGATGAAGATAAGTTTAACGCCACCATCGTCAATTTAGATGAGCGCCTTTTCGATCAAGCTTATGATGTTATCGACAATCCACCAATCAGCAACAAGTTCGGAGTCCTTAAACAAACTCTCATTGATAAATTTTCAGCGTCATCTTTAACTCGTCTAGAGCAATTGTCCTCCGGTATACAATTAGGTGACAACAAACCAAGTCATATGTTGACACAGCTTCAAAGGACTAATGTTACGCGTGATCAACAAATTATAAAAGACTTTTGGCTGCAACGTTTACCAACTGCAGCACGTGCAGTAATTGTTGGTGTAACTAAAACCCAACCGTCCATGTCAGTTGAAAGCCTTGCTAAAATTGCTGATGAGATAATTGACACTATGCGTGACAGCAATGTTGAAGCTGTAGGCACGCAACAACATGTCGAAGCTGTTCATCACAGTAGTAATCGCCATAACCACGATCGATTTTCACAAATTGAGCAGTCCATTGCTCGTTTGGAAAGTAAACTTAATCAGTTACTCAGAAGCGATGCTCAAACTTCAAAATTATCATCGCCTGTTAACATAAAAACTGCCGATGTGTGCTGGTATCACACAAAATTTGGTGAAAAAGCAAATCAGTGCAAGAAACCCTGTTCTTATCTAAAAAAACTAGTTTCGTCGACGAAGTCATTTGATAGCGTCGTCGATGATCAAATTGCAACAAGCTCTGGACTTTCTAACAACTTGTTTTTTTCGAAACGTCTTTTTATCACAGATCGCTCCACCAAACGCAAGTTTTTAATCGATACTGGCGCAGATGTTTCATTGATTTCTTCCTCGGGTATTGGAAATTTGACAAGAACTTCTCCCGTACTTTTCGCAGCAAACAACAGCCCTATTCCAACTTTTGGCACCATTCGAATGCCGATTGATTTTGGACTTAAACGAAAATTCGAATGGACGTTTGTAATAGCATCCACGGATTACAATATAATTGGGGCTGATTTTTTAAATAATTTCGGGTTAGTTGTTGATATTAAAAACTCGTCTATCGTCGATGCACTCACTAAATTTCAAACGAAAGGTATCAACATGTTAAGCAAAAATTACAGTTCAATCAAGACGTGTGATTCATCCTCACCCTATAGTCAGCTCTTAGCTGAATTTTCTGACATAACTCAGTTAAACAAAATTTCATCGTCCTCATCTACGGCAACCGAGCATGTAATTGAAACACATGGTCCACCTGTCACGGCAAAACCTCGTCGACTCACTGACGAGAAATTGAAAGCTGCGAAGGAAGAATTTTTTTTCCTTATGCAGCTTGGCATATGTAGACCATCGAAAAGTCCGTATGCCTCACCACTTCATATGGTTCGTAAACCTAACGGATCTTGGCGGCCTTGCGGGGACTATAGAGCACTCAACGCACAAACGATGCCAGATAAATATCCCTTGCCACACATGCAGGTTAGGTTAGGTTGGGGTGGCTGCCCGAGGGCACACTTAGGCCAGTAGTACTAGGCCCGTTGTGATACCACGAAAAACACCGTTACCTCTCCTCTTCGAACCATTTTGAGGACCTGATGAAATCTACCAGGTCCTTGACGTCATGCTCCACAACCTGACTCATAGTATCAAGAAATGGAGCTCCCAGAAAGCGCTGCCGTGCTCCGCTTAGCGCTGGGCAGTTGCAAATGAGGTGAACCACCGTTTCCTCCTCCTCATCCTCTTTACAACTCCTACAGCAACGACGATAAGGCGCTCCTAGCCTTTCTGCATGCCTACCTATGAGGCAATGACCCGTTAGTGCCCCTACAAGTGTGGAAATTGTATCCCTTCTTAGGTTGTAAACGTGACGGGACCTTTTAGGATCCCATTTAGGCCAGGTTTCTTTCGACGTTCGACATCCCGGTGTTTGTAGCCATCTTTCGTCGGCTTGACGGTAGATGTGCTCTTTTAGCATTAGCTTGCATGTGGACAGGGGCATACCTAAGCGTTCTTGTCCAGGAAGAACCTGCTTGGTTGTACCCTGCCTAGCGAGTTCATCTGCAATACAGTTTCCTCGATATCCCTATGTCCAGGGACCCATGTGAGGTGTACACGGTTCTGTTGAGCCATCTCTTGAAGAGATCGGCGACAGTTTAGTGCTAGTTCAGAATTGAACGAGTGGGAGCCCAGAGATTTTATGGCAGCTTGGCTGTCGCTGAAGATAAAAATTTCTTTGCCGACAATGTATGTCCCTATCCTAGCTGCGGCTTCCATTATGGCTGCAACTTCTGCCTGGAATACACTGCAGTGGTCGGGTAGTCTGAATGAGAGCTGGAGGTCAAGGTCCCTTGAGTATACTCCACCCCCAACTCTCCCGTTTAGCTTGGAGCCGTCCGTGTATATGGAAATGCTGTTGCCCATAGCAAGGCACTTGTCCGACTCCGTCCAGTCATCCCTGCTGGGTATGTTTATCTTAAAGTTGGTTTCCGCAACTGTTGTGGTCGCACAGCGATCCGTGCTAGGAGGGAGAAAACTGTATTTGTTTAGTATACTTGAGTGTCCTGTGGTACTGTTGTTCCAGCACGACAACTCCCTTAGACGCAGGGCTGACGTTGCCGCTGCTCGATGACCAGCCAGATCTAGTGGAAAGATGTCAAGAATGACCTAAGAGCTTCGCTAGGCGTTGTTCTTAGAGCCCCGCTTATGCTTATCATGCTGGATCTGTGGACAACCCAACAAGTTTAGGTTTGACGCCTTGCTCAAGGCTGGCCACCATACGACTACCCCATACAGCAGTATGGGTCTGATAATCGCGGTATAAATCCATCTGCATATGTTGGGGGTGAGTCCCCATTTTTTGCCAATGGCTCTTTTACACGTATATAATGCAATGTACGCTTTCTTTTGTCGCTGGATAACGTTGTCCTTCCAGTTCAGCTTTTTGTCTAAAACTACGCCTAAAAATTTGGCTTTATCTGCCAGGCTTAGGCGCACCCCATTTAGTTCAGGTAGGTCCAACGATGGTATTTTGTATCGTTTGGTATATAAGACAAGCTCTACTTTATCGGAGTTGACGCTGAGTCCACATCGGGAAGCCCACAAGGAAACCTCTCGCAATGCTACCTGCATCAAGTCGCACAAAGTTTGAGGAAACTTGCCTCTGTAGATAATCGCTAGGTCATCAGCATATGCCACGACCTTCCCGCTCCCCCAACTAGTATCTCTTAATAGCGAGTTTACCGTTAGGTTCCATAGTAAGGGGGAAAGGACACCACCCTGGGGCGTGCCCCTTGCGACAAATCGTGTTACCTCAACCTTCCCCAGTGAGGAGAGCACTTTCCTTCCCCTGAGCAGTTGATCAATTAGTCCCACTAGGGGTCTATTTACGTCCAGATCAGCTAAAGCAATGTTAACGGCGTCTGGACTTATGTTGTTGAATGCTCCTTCAATGTCTAGGAAGGCCACAAGACAATAATCTTTTTGGAACAAGGATGTTTCTATAGTCGAGACTAGGCTGTGTAGCGCAGTCTCCGTAGATTTACCTTTGGTGTACGCGTGTTGATAGTCCGAAATGAGATTCCTATCAATGCTTGTAGTGAGAAAATCGCTAACTATTCTCTCTAGGGTCTTGAGTACGAAGGATGAAAGACTAATAGGTCTATAGTCCTTCGGCTCGTAATGAGAGGCTTTGCCTGCCTTAGGAATGAATATGACCGTGGCGCTCCTCCATGCACACGGAATATAGTTCATAGCCAAACAAGCGGTATATATGTGCCGCAGCCAGTTGGCTGATACCTCCAAGGAGTAGATAAGTTGAGCGGGTACAATCCCGTCTGGTCCAGCAGCCTTAAAAGGTTTAAAACTTTTGACTGCCCTCCTCACTCTCTCCTCAGTGATGGATATATTCACAGCTTGGTTTGCTGCAGGTACTTCCGGTGCGTTTGTCATATTTCCCGGGAAATGTGTGTCCAGGAGCAGCTCTAGAGTTTCCCCTTCTGTGCTGGTCCAGGTACCATTCGGTCTCCGCAGAAAGCTAATAGCTGTTTGCGTCTTAGAAAGCACGCACCGTAGCCTGGATGTGTCCACGACACTTTCGACTCCAGTGCAGAAGTTTCTCCATGAAGTTCTCTTCGCTTGTCTCAGGACTTTTTTGTAGGTTCTTAGTTTGTCCTTGTATTCTAGCCATTGTGACCCGTTATCAAGGAATTTGGCTTTGTTAAACTGTTCTCTACAGGATTTACGAAGTAGGTCCAGATCATGGGACCACCAGTGAGGTTTACGCTTACCGCGCGGTTTTGGCAATGGACAGGCCTGTTCTAAGGCTTTTGAGAAAGCCGATGTGAAGGTTTCTACCAGACCCTATAGCTCCATCGTTGATGAGAGGCTTTGTGGGGGCAGTTCTGGTAGTTCTCTTGCTAACAGCTCATTATGTAGTTCCCAGTTTGTATTACGTGGGTTACGTCTCGCAATGGGCTGATCGACGAAGAACTCTAACATTACTTCAATATAGCGGTGGTCTGAAAAGGAATGTTCCTCAAGAACACGCCATTTTTTAACCCACCCATAAACGCTTTCGCTACAAATAGTGAGGTCAATAACCTCTCTACGGTTTTTAGTAATAAAAGTTGGTTCATTACCTACATTGCAAACTACAAGGTTAGTTGTTAAAAGGTACTCAAAAAGTGACTCACCCCGAGTGTTTATGTCGGAACTACCCCACTGCACGTGGTGGGCGTTTGCGTCTGTCCCAATTAACAGATGGCTTGAGTCGGCCACCAGATCCTTTACCGTCTTTTGCGGAGGAGGTTCCTCTGCGTCGTACGGCATATAAACGGAGGCTAGCGTTAATTGGGTGCCTCCGCTTGACAAACTGGCCGCTGTGACGTCACCATTGCTATAATTAGGCAAGAGAAAGATATTTAGCTCAGACTTTACTAAAATGCATGTTCTCACTTTACCTTCATCTGCAGCTCGGATGAGCTTAAACCCAGTGGCCCCCAATCCGCAAATCCTTGAGTTGTTCACCCAGGGTTCTTGGATAAGGACCACTTCGACGTCGCCTTTAGAAAGGCGACTGATGAGAGCAGCCGAGGCTGCCTTACTTTTGTGCAGGTTTATCTGGAGTAACCTCAGCATGAGCTTGCTCAGACTCCCCTGCCTCCATCACCGTGATGTTGGGATCCTCTCCGTCGCTATCCAGCAGAGCATCCTCCATCGACAAATTGCCCAGAGCCCCTGCGCAATTTGACGTGGCGGAAACCAGGCTTTCGGCGTCGGAGATTTCCGCTTCCACTTCGGGTGCCTCAATGTCCGTGTCCAAAGTATACGTGAATTACGACCTCCCCGAGGCCGTAAAACACTCTTCCTTTGCTCCGTCTAAGGGGCTCGAGAGCTTCCTTATTCAGGGCTAACACGACCTGTCTCCTAGGTCCTTCAGCGTCCTCGACTTGGATGACACTCCAGTCCTGCGTTGGGAGAGCCGGGTTCATCAGTTGCAGCATCCTGAGAATTCTCTCAGGTTCTGCTGGAACCGCTGGAACCCATGCCCTGGCCCTTGGCCGAGCCGGAATGTCCTTCCAGTCAACGACCTCGATAATCGCCCCGGGATAGACTTGTCCCAGCTTTGCGGCTGCTGCCTTGTACAGCGCAACAGACCTTGCGTCCTCGCAAGCGAGTACCTTGATTTGGCCCTGGTACCATCCTGCATCAGAACCTCGCGGCGGACTACCCGGAGACTCCATCAGCACGTCGAGAACGGCGTTGCCGATTTCATTCCGGACGTACGGCCACTGGTCTTTAGGGATTGCACCACGGTCATTCCCTCGGTCCAGGATTCCTATAAGGATCCGGCCCTTGGCTACCTCGGCAAAGCTGGGTTTGGCTACCGCGGGGTGATTCTGGTGCCTTTTCGGCGGTGGTTTGATATCCTCATCGGACCTTTGACGTTTATATGGGGTTGCGCTTGTTGGCAGAGAACCCCGAAAATTCGGCAGTAGAGCTCGCGCCCTTTCCACCGAATTCCTGGCGCTCTCTGACAGCGTTTCCAGCGGAACACCCTCATACCTTGACAGGACTTTTGCAGCCCTTCTTTTGTTCCTGTGGAACGATCCCTTGTGGGAATCTTCTTGAGAAGGGGTCCGACCCGTAGTTGCCCTCGCGGTCGTACCCCCGGATGATGTCTTCATTATGGCTCCTTTCTCCTTTGGCTCAGTGTGACCAGATCGTGGGACCCCTGTCACAGCCGTGGGGAGAACAGTCGCCATACCGGCGTCAGACGGGCGCCCAGCATCAGCAGGCGCGTCAGTGTTCGCCGTTGCCAGCGCAACTACCTTCGCCGCCATACTGGTGCTTGCCCCCGTCCGATCACCTAAGACTGTGTTGACTGAGGTTGCCCTCTTGTCGTCCATGGGGAGCCGACCCGTCGTTTCCAACGTAGTCGCTCCCCCGGTTAAAGTAGCTGTTGCGGCCCCGTTTTCCCTTGGGTCGGAGTGGCCAGGTCCAGAGACCCCTGCCACAGCCGTGGGAAAAAAGGTTGCCGTTCCGGCGCTTGGTCGGTGTCCGACAACAGCAGGCGCGTCAGGGTTCGCCGTTACCAGCGCAACTCCCTTCGCCGCCATACTATTGCCGCCCCCCACCAAGTCGCTCTTCACTTTAGCGTTGGTAGCATTGGTAGCCCTCCCTCGTTCACTAGGGCGCATGGATGCCGATGCTGTTGTCCTTCTCCCTGTGGAGGAGAAAGGATTATCATTTGCTTGTTTATTTTTATTTTTGTTGTTCATCTTGTTCGTACGACCCCTTGCTAGACGAGGCCAGCTTAGGGTCACCTTATTGAAAGGGGGAAAAGTGTCGTCCGCCGCGGCAGAGCCCCTTACCGCGGTAAGACCATTTTTACTCTCTGAGGCGGCCCGGTGTCAGAGAGGCTCCGTACAAATACAGCCAGATTAACCTCCCGGCTGCAAACCATCCAATGGGCACGGTGCCGCATAACACCCTGGATTGGGAGGGGACAGATCTTGGTCATCGCTCACCCCAGGACTAGGCCACCGCAGCCATGGAGATCCATGTGAACCTGCATCCTACTGGGTGGCATAGTCCCGTGGTCAGCGACTAAGCCCTCGCATCGCGGCAAGATGTCTGCCCTTCGCGAGGGAGCCACACATGCAAGACATTAGTAATATTATGTACGGAAAGTGTATTTTTAGTAAAATCGATTTAAATCGTGCTTATAATCAAATTCCGATTAGAACGCAGGATATTCCGAAGACGGCTATAATAACACCTTTTGGCCTTTTCGAGTTTACTCGTATGACATTTGGCCTTTGTAACGCAGCACAGATATTCCAGCGTTTCATGCATGAAGTTTTAGCAGGTTTAGAATTCACATTTTGCTATCTGGATGACATTTGTGTAGCGTCGTCATCATCAGCTGAACATTTACAACATTTGCGTAAAGTTTTTGAAAGGTTGCGTCTCTTTAGCCTCACCATTAATCCCTCAAAATGTGAATTTGGAAAGTCTGAAATACTTTTCTTAGGACATGTGATTTCCAGTACAGGCATAACACCAAATCCAGCAAAAATTGAAGCCATCGTGAATTATCCGATACCCACGAAAGTTTTTGAACTTAAAAGTTTTCTGAACATGATAAATTTTTATAGGAGATTCATTCCGCATGCAATTGTACATCAACAACCCCTTATCAAGTTAATTCCAGGAAACAAGAAAAAAGACAAAAGCCTAATTGCATGGACGCCAGAAACAAAACATCACTTCGAGCAATGTAAGCAGAGTCTTGCCAACTTTACTCTTTTGAATCATCCTCAACCCAAAGCAGAAATTGTGTTATGCTGCGATGCTAGTAATACGGCCGTTGGTGCGGCTTTACATCAAACTGTCAAAAATCAACCACAGCCACTTGGTTTCTTTTCGAAAAAACTGTCCGCTGCTCAACAAAAATATAGCACATATGATCGTGAGTTATTGGCAATATATTTAGCTGTAAAACATTTTAGGTATGCTTTAGAAGGACGCGATTTCGTCATTTGGACAGATCACAAACCGTTAACATTTGCTTTCTTGAAAAAACAAGACTCATCAACACCTCGTCAAATTCGTCACTTAGATTTCATAGGCCAATTCTCAACATGCATTAAACATGTTCCGGGAAAAGATAACATTACAGCTGATACATTATCCCGAGTAAATGCTTTGCAATCGATGAGTACAGTTATAGATTTTGATGCTATAGCAAAAGAACAGCGCAAATGCGCGGAACTAAAAGCTTTTCTTGACTCTAAAACAACTTCTCTTCAGCTCAAACCTTTAAACTTTCCGCAGTTGTCCAATCCTCTCGTTTGCGACTTTTCGACATCTTATGTAAGGCCTTTCATACCACGTCCTTGCAGAGACAATTTAATTGCAAAAATACACAACTTAGCACACACCGGTATCAAAGCTACCTCTAAAACCATTCGTGAACGTTTCGTGTGGCCGCATATGCAAAAAGATATTGCAATTTTCGTTAAGAACTGCATCAATTGCCAACGCGCAAAAATACAAACACACACATCGACACCTTTACATCGGTACGTACTTCCATCTCAGCGCTTTGAGCACATTAATATTGATTTAATTGGTCCTTTACCCCCATCAAATGGATATCGTTATTGTCTTACTGTTATTGATCGATTCTCAAGATGGCCTGAAGCTTTTCCAATTACTGATATCAGCGCGGAAACTGTAGCAAGCAAACTCGTAAGTGATTGGTTTTCAAGGTTTGGAGTACCACTTCGCATTACTTCCGATCAAGGAAGGCAGTTTACATCCACACTTTTTACTGAGTTATCAAAACTTCTTGGAATCAACCATATTAAAACAACAGCTTATCATCCGCAAGCGAATGGTTTAATAGAACGATGGCATCGTACATTAAAGGCATCTTTAATGTGTTTCAACACCAACAATTGGTCTCAACATCTACCTCTCATTCTTCTGGGTCTTCGGTCTACGTATAGACCAGATATTGGAGCCAGCCCTGCTGAAATGATTTTTGGTGCTTCACTAAGGCTGCCGGGCGAAATATTTACCGACAGTAAATTCATTCCACAGAACGAGTTCGTAAAAAACTTAACAGATATAATGCGATCCATGCGTCCATCGGATACGGCACATCATACAGTTAAAAAGCCTTTTGTCAATTCAAATTTAATGAATTCCACGCATGTTTTTGTTCGAAATGATGCGATTTCCCCTGCACTTACTCCACCATATGATGGTCCGCATAAGGTCAAAAAACGATATTCGAAATTTTACACAATTATTATCAAAGGAAAGCCAGTCAATGTTTCACTAGATCGTCTAAAGCCAGCATTTTTATCAACTACTTTCGATCAATAGTCCCACGAATCTATTCATAAATTCAACTAGCTTTAAATTTACTTGCGCTAGTCTGGCGGGGAAGTAGTGTGGCGCCTATACTTGTTGTCAATACACTGTACTTTTTTATTATTTCTTTTGAACAAATATGCTAAGAGTTTTTTGTAAAAAGATTGAAAAGATTTTTTTGGATTAAAAAAGTTTAGTTTGTTCAAAAAATATTGGTTTGTGTAAAAATTAATTTCTTAAATATATTATTTAAGTGAATCCTTTACTAAGGCACTTAATATATATATACGCGTGTTGTATATCACCATCTTTTTCACATAAATTGGTATCCAAACCCATTTGTATCCCTACGTGGTGAAAGAACAACTCAAACGTAGGTTTGGTTTTATTATATACATATTTGCATAGATGTATACTTACATACATGTATGTACATATGTACGAGTGTGCAATCCGTATTCAGCTTTAGTTTGTTACAAATTGGTTTCATTTGTATTGGCTCTGGAGAAGTTCGCCAATGCCAGATATGTATGAATAGTCTCAGAAAGTCATTACCCATTAATCTTGGTTCGTCTTATCAGTAAGCCTACACTTGCGTCCCAGTATCCAAGGGTACCCTAGGGCTTCTTTTTTTGGACAAATGCTACTTGATTAAGAAACCGCGGCTTGAATAAGTATGTACATATATTTTGGTAGGTCACTAGTTACTTTTGGTTTTACCCCCCAAGAAAAATCGTTAGTCATACTAGATATCGTGTAACGCTTACGATATAAGTTAGTTGATTTTTGTAAATGAAGATTTTGATCACCGATTAATAATAGAAAAAGAAAACAAAAGCTAAAGCGTATTAACGTATTCTAAAATAACTAAGTGTAAGCAACTAAATGATAAGTACAAGTGTGAATTATATTAAATAAAGTTAGCTATGGAAGTTTAATTTGAAAAATGATGGTCTGATTCCTTAGGAAATGTGGGTGGTAACTAATGGGGCTTCATCATCAGCTAAAAGCCATGAAGGGAGGGCAGAGGGCAGCCGTCCGATATTAACTGCGCTGCGAAGGTAAGGGGCAGCGGATTGGTAGCCGTGGAAAAGTACCAGTGAAAGTATAAGTTTTAGGTTTGTTTAAATGTGTGCAAGAGTAATTTATCTTGTTGACCTTCTTGGCGAGTGTGTGCTTTACTCACATCTATGTTTTTGGGAACTCACGCTGCTGAAGCTCCGGGAATAAGCCAGTGCACACGCCATAGTTGTGGGTAGTTGAAGGGCGCTCCTGAATGAGGAAGAAGGAGATAACGTCAAAGGGTTCATAACAGAAGGTAGCTTAGATATGTAGAAATTAAACAAAAGTGGGGATAGGATACCACCGTGTGGCACCCCTTGTTTAATTCTCCTTGGATTTGATGTTTCGTTTCTAAATTGCACCGATGCCTGCCGACCACCCAGATAATTTGCGGTCCACCTTTTAAGACATGGGGGAAGGGTAGACCCTTCCAGGTCTTGCAGTAACGAGTCATGGTTGACCGTATCAAAAGCTTTCGATAGGTCTAGCGCTTCGAGTACTGTTCTATGGTGGGGCTTCTGATTTAAACCGCAATTTATCTGGGTGCTAATGGCATTTAGCGCGGAGGTAGTGCTATGGAGTTCTCTGAAGCCATGCTGATGGGAGGCTAGCTGCAAATTTGCTTGGAAATAAGGGAGCAAAATGGCTTCGAGCGTCTTTGCTACTGGCGATAGGAGAGATATCGGACGATACGACTCTCCTATGTTAGCTGGTTTACCAGGCTTTAGTAGCGGGACCACCTTGGCCATTTTCCATTTATCGGGTATGACAAAGGTGGACATAGACAGATTGAAGACCTGCGCTAAATATTTGAAACCCTCTTTCCCTAGGCTTTTAAGCATCGGCATGGCTATGCCGTCTGGGCCCACTGCTTTGGATGGTTTAGCGCGACCAATGCGTCCTCAATCTCTTTAGCGGTGATGGTGATTGGTGACGCGCTGAATTTGTGTTTATGTGCATGTCTGTTGGCCCTCCGTCTATCTTTGTCGACCGTAGAATGCATTATATATTGTCGGCAGAAAGCGCTCGCGCATTTTTTCGCATCCGACAGCACTTTGTCGCCAAAGGCGATGGAAACTTTGTCTTTGTGCTTAGTCGGATTCGATAGGGACTTTACGCTAGAATAAAGTTTACCCACACCGGTAGAGAGGTTACAACCTCTTAGGTGCTCCTCCCATTTCGCCCGCTTGTGTTCATCCACAAGCAATCTGATGCGTTGGTTTATATCCCTTATTTGGGGGTCGCCTGGATCAAGCTGCCTTATAAGGTCACGTTCTCTCGCAAAGTTTGCGGCCTCCGCCGGGAAGTGGGCCGGATTTCGGGAATTCTCCCGGCGGGGATGAAACGTGCCGAGGTGGATTCAATGACCTTGCGGAAGGCACGCTCCCCTTGGCGGGCATCAGTCGGGATAGGGAGGGCAGCAAAGAGGTTGTCTGTAAAAGATTTATATTCTTCCCATTTTCTCTTTTTAAAGTTTATGAAAGTGCGTTTTTCGGTGACAATGAAGTCGACGGTACGCATGAGCGAAATAAGTATAGGCAGGTGGTCGGATGCCAATGATACCATCGACTGCCAGTTGACGCAGTTTACGAGCTCTGCGCTCACGATTGAGATATCTGGCGAACTGTGACAGCTTCCTACCATACGTGTGGGGGCGTCTCCGTTTATTCTGCAGAACGTCGTTTCTTCTATTTGATGCGCCAACATCTCATCCCTACTGTCCGCCCGCAAATTTGAATGCCATAGATCATGATGGGCATTGAAATCGCCTAAGATAATGCGATTGTTGCCAGTGATATTAGGGCGGTATCCACTGGGGCAACAGGTGGCAGGGGGGATGTAGATGTTGATGATTTCTAGGTTTGCATCGCCTGACCGGACAGATAGGCCTTGACGTTCTAAGACATTGTCCCTGCGGTCGATGCCAGGATCAAATATGTGATATTGCACAGAGTGGTATATTATAAACGCGAGGCCGCCTCCATTTCCGCTCTCGCGATCTTTTCTGTGGACATTATACCTAGAGCAGGTCTGCAATGCAGATCGTGCTGTGAGTTTAGTCTCTTGGATCGCAGCAATGCGGATGTTGTGCCGCTTCATGAAATTTACTATCTCCGTAATCTTCCCAGTTAGTCCATTACAGTTTAACTGCAGAATTCTGAAGTGCATGGGGGGAGACGTCGCCACCCTGGGGGGTAAGTGACGGGTGACTACGCCTGGGTTGAGGCAGGCCAGGACGCAATTGCTGTTATGGCCCTGGGACTGGGCGTCCTTGGGCAAGCATTGGGGTACCCGGATGATTTGGGTTTGCGACCTGGCAACATGGCGCGATGAAACCCGTCGGGGGGTTGCTGTCGCGGAGACCAGAACATCTAGGAAAGTGGCACCACCCAAGGTAGGAGCTGCATTGGGCGGATGTCGCAAACATATATATTCTGTGCTGGCAAACGGTGCAAACGGAGGTAGGGACTAAGAGTCTGTTTCCCTGACCTACACGGTTGCTGCCGGAAAAGAGCGGGGGGGGGGGGGGGGGAAGACGGGGGCAGGGGCTGTTGCTCAGCATTGCTTCCGATTCTATTACGAAGATTGTAGTTATGAGTGGTAGCAGCTGTTTGAGTTGTTGGCGCCGTGGGGCGCGAGCAGCAGCGGGTACTTGTTGTGGCTTGCTGAGCAGCGGGGCTGCTGGAAGGTAGTGGGGGGCGCGTAGACGTAGACTACGGGACGGCCTTGGGCGTGAACAGCAGGAGCCACAAAAGATTTATAAAAGTTACGTGGACGTCGGGTTTTGGGATCAAGCCCAGAATAACCTGTCCGATGCAACCATCCCTTACACGAGACACACTGAACAGAGTATGACCGTCCTAAAAAGATTCTTTTCCGGCAGATGCAGCAAAACCATTTCTCAGGACCGGGGTCAGGAGACGGACCCGGATTGGATTCGATACCTTCCCGGAGCAAGAGAATATGGAGCAGTCCTGCTGCAAGGAGCTGCTGGGAGGATGACAATTTGTGGGAGGGACGCAACAAATTAAATGGGGTTACACTGAAATGACAGTCCTTGGTCGGGAAAAATCCCGAGTCGCTCCGGTACATAGAACCCACTGCCTTGGGAAGCGTGGGTTCCACTTTCATTCCCTTTTATTAAGACATTTACTCTTATTCCCGTACTTACTCCCGTATGCACATGCAAATAATGATGTTCGTTAATGGTACGATAGATATGCTTCTATTCTACACAATACCTGCCATGTACGTTTACAGATGAAGATGATATTTTTCCAGCTTTAGGTATGTACACTTTTAATTTTGCAGCATATTTGGTAATAAAATACCATGTAAAGTAATTCCATGTGTTGAGTAAACAATTACATGCAAAAGTCATTCAACGGAACAGTAATTTTAACGACAGTATGACACTATTAATACATGTCCAAAAACATCAAGAGGGGTATCAAAAGAAGTGTTTTGGATCTAGGATCGTATAGGTGTTTTGCTCGGGTATAGTTTTGGTTTCCAAACCGTCGTTGGACCCACCCAAGTTAGTTTTTTATAAGCGCGCCCGAAAGCCACCAATGTAGAAAGGTGTTCTGCGTAAAAATACTATGAATCCCACCCCTGCTTTACGGTTTTGCGTTAATATTTTTTGAACGAGCTACATTTTTTTTCCGCCCTCAGATTATTGTTGTCGATGTCAATACGCATCATTGAACACCTCTCTCGATATTTTTGGACGCGTATTAGCGGTGTCATGCTGTCTTATAAAATTACCAACAGAACTTATGTGAAAGTTCGCAAATCAACTTCAGTCTGCTACGAGTATCCATATATATTTGGTAATGAAATACCAAGACAATTATTCTTTGTGTTGAGTAGCCATGTAGAATTCACTAAAAAAGAACTTATGAGACAACTAACGTTAGGTTGAACTGGGCGGTCCGTGAATACCTCACATAGACTGAATGGGTCCGTAGTGTTACTAGAAGTTTATTTAATAACCAAACTGAATAGCCTTATAAAACCCAGAACCTATGTATCACTCCTAATAGCTGAATCCTGATAAGCGCAGGGCAGGAGCACGATCGTTTCCTCCTCCAACCCGTACTTCCTACATCTGATATCACTGACCAAGCCTAAGCTAAAGGAATGTGATGCCAGACGGCAGTGTCCAGTCAAAATCCCCTAATGAGTCTACAGCCCTCTCTTTTTAATGATAGAAGCAACTTTGTTAGCCTAAGGTTGTAAGACCTACACATTATCATCGACCTTTAGAGCCCGCAACTTATGTGACAGTTCTCAAATCAACTTAAGTTTGTCAAGTATTCTACGAGTTAAGTGTGACTACGTGGCTCTGAGCCCTGGGGCGTAACCCAGGTAAAATATCGAGAGAGGTGACAAAAGACGCGTATTTACCTAGACAATAATAATCCGAAGTTGGAAACAAATTCTTAACTCGTTCAAAAGATTTTAACGAAAACTCGAAAAATGACCGCGGTTCCTTCCGAAACCGTGGTGGGATCCACAGAATTTTGGGCAGAACACATTTCTGGGTTTGCAGCCGCGATTATAAAAAATTACGGTGGGCGGTCCACCAATGGGGTGGGATCAAAATTAAATGCGTGCAAAATCCCTCAAATAGAGTTTTACCGTTTAATATTTCATGTTGTTGTTGTTGTTGTAGCGATAAGGTTGCTCCCCGAAGGCTTTGGGGAGTGTTATCGATGTAATGGTCCTTTGCCGGATACAAATCCGGTACGCTCCGGTACCATAGCACCATTAAGGTGCTAGCCCGAACACCTCGGGAACGATTTATGTGGCCGCGTTAAACCTTCAGGCCATTCCCTCCCTCCCTACCCCCAAGTTCCATTAGGAGCTTGGGGTGGCCAGAGCCTCGTCTGTTAGTGAAACAGGATTCGCCGCGGATAGGTGAGGTCGACAATTCGGTTTGGAGAAGCTATATATTGCGCTGGCAACCTGAAAGGTTGCGCTACACAGCCCCTTGAATCTGGTATTTTAGTCGCCTCTTACGACAGGCATACCTACCGCGGGTATATTCTGATCCCCTAACCCGCTGGGGTTTTGATATTTCATCAATTTCCGTAGTCATACTCAACTCGTAGCATTCAAATGCGTATAGAATATTTATGATGATATTATTAGAATTTATAAAGTTTTTTTCTTTAATTGCATAATTAGATTTTAAGACCAAGATACAAACAAGTTTTAAGTGTAGACTCTATGTAAGGAAAACCAAGGTCCTAAAAAACGCCGGTCCGGTGGCAACGCTGGCAATTTCCCGTAAGAATTTTTTCGGGCATAAGAAAAGTGGTGAGTGCTATCAAACAAAGAAAATAATAAAAATAAAACCATTTTGGTTGAATGTTTTGATAAAAAAAAGAGAAAATATGTTAATAAAATGATTAAAAGTGGTGAAGTGAGTGATCAGTGCGCAGTGAGTGTTTAAGTGGGGTTTAAAGATAGGGCATTTTTGGGGGGGTTTTCGCAAGTATTAGAGATAGAGGTTTTCCGCCACCGGATTCGAGATCCTGGGGCCGAAACGCGTCTCTGGGTACCACTCTCAAATTTTTGCGTCGCGTATTAGTAGTCGTCTCCTCAACTAGACTATTACCGGAAATAATTTAAATTGTAAAAAAACATTGTATATATGAATTATTTATAATTAAATATTATCTGAACATAAAGGACGCGTTTCATTCATGGAAAAAGTGATTTGACAGAAGGTCGATACGGGTAACCGAGGCCAGTTACCCGTGTTGTTGTTGTTGCATATGTTTTGGTTAGCGATAACGAAAACATAACTGATGAAGTAACTTAAAAATGTAAATAACATCGAGCGAGAAGGAATGTCGAAAACACAATAGGTAAGAGCGAGAAAGCGAGTCACACGTACACTATTTTGATAGAGCGCATGCGTTACCCTGCAAAAACGCTCCACGTATTTTACTAGTCATTTTACGGTCATTGCGACTTTCTGCACGGGTTATATTCATAGTCATTTTTGCATGGGCGGATTAGGTTTTGTGACCAAATTTTCCGTTTCGTTCCTATTAACCCAGCAAAAATGTGCCCGTAAATTGACTAGGAAAATGACTAACAGCTGTGTCGATGGAACACGTAAATCGCTAAGTAGCATTTGTACAGGGCAGCAGTAACATTTGTGACCAGTCCATTCCGTCGTACCTATTTATGTGATTGTCCATACTGTTCACACATATACGGTTTTAGGTTATCGAAAAGTAAACAAACTATAGTGCTGTACTGTTCTTACATTCACGTTCTGGCAATCATTTTTTGAGTTATATACCTGTAACTTTACGAGTATTTTTACGTTAATATGACCGTCTTTTGACTAGTGTTATGACCGTTTTTTTACTTGGATTGTACTGCTATATAAATAAAATATTTCTTTAATTAAAATCTATTAACATTTCTTTTATTAAACATTTTTACAATATATTACATTATTTATAATAGTTGTAAATTATTAACTATAAGTCTTAAGGAATAGTTTTTCAGTCTTGTTGGTGACCCATAAATACAAATTGTATTGTATGCGATTGTATGCATACAAAGTTAAGGGAAACTTAAATAAATTAATTAATGATATAGAAAACAAAAGAAAAGAACTAACAGAACTATTTGTTGCAGTAAACCATCAAATCGTGAGTAGGCAATTCACAATTTGGGTAAGTTGACTTGTAATTCGCCAATTTTAATGCTATAACTTTTTTATTTTAGTTCAAAAAGCTGCAATTTAGGTTCGAAAGTTACAATTGAAGTTCAAAAATTTCAATGCAAGTTCAGAAAATTAAATTCAAGCTCAGAATTTCAATTTGTAGTTCAGAAAATTAAAATTGAAGTTCAGAATTTCTGTTTGTAGTTCAGAAAATTATAATTGAACTTAAATTGTTATTTTCTGAACTTCAGTTGTAATTTGCTGAACTGCAGTTGAAATTCCTGACCTTCAATTATAATTTACTGAACTTCTATTGAAAATTGTGAACTTCAATTGTAATTATTTGAACTTCAATTGAAATTTCCGAGCTTTCAGAACTTCAATTGCAACTTTCAAATTTTTTTTACTTAAAACAACAACAATTAACAATTTAACATTTTTTTGACAGTTAAATTGGTGAATTGCCTACCAGTGGTTTGAAACCACTTACATTCGTATTGGCGCTTCTCTATATCATTAATATAACAATATCTTTTTAATAATTCAATTAATACACAAATATAAATTTTTCCCTTTACATTTTAGAACTGTGTACAAAAATATGTAATTTTACATATCACAACCTAAACCAAAAAGTATTTCAACTCATAATCAGAGAAGATTTGTGTTGAATGTTGATTTATACCACGAAAATAACAAAATTGGTAACAAAACCAGGCTAAACGATAACGTTAACTACCAAAAAAAAAGTTATTTCACGATGCTTTCATGGATCGATTTACACTTAAATACCGATCTGAAATTTTTTTAAGTTTTCATATTTTTTAGTTTAAAATGCGATATATGCATTCTGTGGCATAATTTTAGATTGAATGTACTTCATGCAATTTTCTTTCTTCGTGATTTTGCAATAATAAACGTAGGTACTCATAGTAATTTTTTGTTTTGAATTATGTGATTACAATATTTATAAGGACTATTTAGTTGATGGTATTGGTACTGTCAGTTAATTCATCAGCAATTATTTATATTCAAAATATTTTTTTGTTATACATCTATTTTATAAATTTTGGTTAAAAATTATTGACAAATTGCAATTAGATTGCTTTAAAAATCTTTGCAAACTTTGTGCGATTGTTGAATATTCAGGCAGGTTCTGAAATTCGAGTATTATTTTAATTAGAGCATAAAAAGCTTAGTAACGTAGGAAAAAACTTAGAATTATTTCAGTTAAGTTCATCACAAATATTTATAGTCAAAATACTTTTTTCTCATACATTGCATTTAAATTGCTTTAAAAATCTTCGCAAACTTTGTGCGATTGTTGAATTTTATTTTAATTAGAGCATAAAAAGCTTAGTAACGTAGGAAAAAACTTAGAATTATTTCAGTTAAGTTCATCACAAATATTTATATTCAAAATACTTTTTTCTTATACATCTAGTTTATAAATTTTTGGTTAAAAATTATTGACAAATTCGTTGCAATTAAATTGCTTTAAAATTCTTTGCAAACTTTGTGCGATTGTTGAATTTTATTTTAATTAGAGCATAAAAAGCTTAGAATAGGAACGTAGGAAAAAAGAATTATTAGGTTTTTCTATAATTTTTAATCAAGACTATTTCAGTGTGTCTTGTTCGTTTGTTGTAGGTAGGTTTATGCTGTTGCAGAGCTGGATTTATTGATCAGATACCGCCTTTGTTTATGCCGGTTGTGGCTCAGCGTTAAACACCGTCTCATGCTGTCTTCGAAGTTGATCCTGCCTTGCAGTTTGAAAACGTCTAAATTAATAGGAATGGACAATGTTAGTAATAACATTTTAAAGCAATTTAAATTACACTACCAAAAAGTACGCTGTTCACGAGTTTCAGTTTAGATAAAGATCGTTTGCCCTGTACTCCGTCCCAGTTAAAATTGAAAAGAACGTTGTCAGAGAAAAGTTTTCTCATTACTCCAATAATGTCTGATAATGCAC
This sequence comes from Eurosta solidaginis, assembly GCF_040869045.1. NCBI lineage: Eukaryota > Metazoa > Arthropoda > Insecta > Diptera > Tephritidae > Eurosta > Eurosta solidaginis. The sequence goes on along the minus strand of NC_090324.1, from coordinate 67,069,032 downwards.
CTTTCAGCATAAAGATATATGATTTCTAAATGAAAGCCACCAATTTAAGTTATGAAACACAATTAAAAATATTCAAAAATACCATTGATTCTTGATAATCATCTGAGTCCAACTTTTTCTCAATGTCATAAACTGAATCCAGCGATGTTAGTGGCATAACGATAGAGAGCTCGGTGTGAGTATCATTTTCCGTTTCTCCGCTGATACGGCATACTATTTTGTGCATTTTCTTAATCAGAACTTTTGAGTCACGCATGACCTTATAGATAGCCATGACTTCTGCCAATTCTGGAAGCTGAAATGATAGCATAAATAATAATTAAAGAGAATCAAGGTATTGCGGCTACAATTGCTAGGGTTTCACAAATAACAGTTCAATATTTCACTACGCACCTTTTCTTCAATCTTAGTCAATCTAAATTCCAGGTCGATATGCTTCTGTAATATTGTTTGTAGTATTGCCATTATATTTTCGTTTGTTGTAGGGAATGTTCCTTCGTTGGTTAAGGAAGTAGCCGCATTATTCAAAACGGTACTCGTTGTATTTAAGGAAGAGTGAAAGGACGCGCTGTGTTGTGCTACATCGATGAAATCGGCGTTTGCTGAATCGGAATTGGAGGGAAGTAAATCAATCAATTTGTTGTGTGTTTGGTTGGTACTAGAGCTGGACGAATTATTGAAATTGTTGTTTATAGCTTTTGAGCTAGATGGAAACGGTTCGCTGTATAGTGCTACATCGACCAAATGCGCATTTGTTGCATTGAAGCCTGTTTGCGCGGCGTAGGCTGTCACCCGTCCCATCACCCTCTTGTACATACGTATAGCTATGAATTTATATATATAACCCGTACCGTGTATTGTATTCGATCTCTTGAATTGTATTTTTTTCATATTGAATTACCCCCAAAATCAATACATGGCATTTACCCTTAAATTCCCTATTGGGAATGCTCATAGCCGTGTGGCAGCCTCCACCGCGCAAAATCCACCAAATCAAATTCGCCGCAAGGAAAGGATGGCGATCTGGCATGATCGCCATCTGTCAGAAAACCACCACCTTTTGGTCATCAAAAAATTTGTTATTATTGTGCAAGTTCGATGTAAATTCTTTTATTAATTTTGCCTTTGCAAACAATCATTGTATATAACGAAAAACCCTCACCGTGCTTTCTAAAAGTAAAATTTGTTTTTAACGAGCTTGTTTAATTCGATGCTTGATCAAAGTGATAAAATCTGATTAAATAAATCTATACATACAATTTCGCAAAAGTGTAGTAAGTGTCCTGGTATAATTTCATCGCTTGGCTTTCCAAATTGGTGGAAAAGATATACCTTAAAAGGGGGGTTTACGACGAGTGCCCTCGCAGTGATTCCATTAGGAAAAGGTCTGATTTGCCAAATCAAGGGAGTGAATCTGGGTTATTGTGAGAAGGCGCTACGTACTTAAGAAACAAAAGAGCTCAAGCGGAGTAATCATCGCTGCCAAAGGCGATTGCTCATACACATCTACACGCATCTAAAAGGCTCCATTCGGGAGTGACTCAACAGCTACTAAGGACACCACTAGAACAGCTACCAGCTCATCACATCTCACCCGACGTCGGCAGCGCGCTTATTCACGTCGCCCAGACGGGTAAGTCTCATAATCTTAAGGTCGTGATTATCTAATGGTCCTTCGTCGCCATTGACGAAACCAGCCCCTTTTAAAATAATATACATATATTAAAATATATCCCTCCCAAAAAATTTTTGGCGGCTCCCAATTATATACAATTTTCCCGCCAAAAATACAATTTTCCCGCCATAAAATATATATGTATATTCCCACCACCATATACAAACGTTCATAAAAGCGGTGTATTACAAACCGGCATATCCCACTCATACTCTTACAAAGTTAACTTGTGTCCCTTGCGGTATAAATTAAATACATATCTCCACATTTACATTGTTGACGATACCCAGCAAAAAATTCGGCCACTTTCACATAGTCTGAAATACCCAGCAGCAAATTCTGCAGGTCATCCCAACTGGTCTCAGACTACTCCCAATTAATCTAACTGGTCCTAACCTACCCACTCTTGACCGATAGGAAAGCTTCTGCCTTTGGTATTCCCTCATAAATAAACACCAGGCAGTCCCAAAAAATTCCCAAAATAGCTAAAGTAAAACTAAGCAAGTCCTTTTTTAGAATGGCTACCGTGGTCGAAAATAAATTTATATCCGAAACGGATCTCTTTTCGGATTACTGCGCTCGGTTCGGCACAACCGAGATCCAAGATAACACCGAAGCATCCCTAAAAATAAAAGATAAAAATATTGATGTGTTCTGGGAAAGGCTACAGAGCGCATATGACGCTGTCGTGGAATCTGATGACAACGATCTTCCCGTCGACTTTAAGGCCTCAGCCTTCAATAAATACCGCGCCTGTCTTATAGCGTATGAAGACACAAAGGCAAGAATAGGCGATCAGCTCCAGCTAAGGGTACTAAGCAATACCGTCCCCACTACAACTACCACTCCCCAAGAAAGTTCCGGGATGCACCTCAAGGTACCCGCCTGTGACACCGAAGTATTTTACGGGAGTTATGATCAATGGCCGTCCTTCCGTGACATGTTCACGGCGGTCTATATCAACCACCCCAAACTCTCGAGCGCCCAAAAACTGTACCACCTCAGGTACAAAACCCAAGGAAAAGCCGGCCAGATTGTAAAACAATTTCCACTGAGTGATGACAACTTTGCTCTGGCTTGGGAAGCTCTTAAATCCCGTTATGAAAATAAAAGAGTCCTGGTCGACAACCAAATCAAAGCCCTCATGACCCTCAAGCCCATTCCGACTGAAAACAGCGAAGACATCCAGCGATTGCAATCCTCCGTTAATAACTGTCTCCAGATATTAGCAACCCAACAAGTCTCGACAGACAGTTGGGACCCCATATTAATATATCTGGTAACCTCAAAACTGCCGGAAAATACAGTTGCGCTTTGGGAGCAATCTTTAAGCTCCAGAAGAGACCTACCGAACTGGTCCCAAATGGATCAGTTTTTGACTACTCGCTACGAGATAGTGGAAAGGGTGGATCAATGGCGACCAGCCAAAACCCGATATAACCCACCCTCCACTAATTTCTCAAAGCCTCCCGCAAGTCAAAACAATCCCCAGTTCAGGCAGGCTCAAACCCCTAACCAAAGCCGCAACCCCCCGCAGAACAACAACTACTCTCAAACTCGCACAAATGCTCATATGGCCGAGCATCAAAAAGTATACGCCTGCAGAAAGTGCAAGCAGAACTCCCACAAGCTACAAAGCTGCTTGCATTATAAAAAGCTGGCAATCCCCGAACGGAAAAAATTCGTGAGAGAAAGCAATCTCTGCGAAAACTGCCTGTCACAAACCCACCTCGTAAAAGATTGCACAAGCACAGGAACGTGTCTATACTGCCAAGGTCGCCACAACTCCACCCTCCACGATACCGGAATATCACACCAAACCAATGGCCCTCGGAGAACGGCAGCCCAAGTAGCAACTACTCAGGACGCTACAAACCCAGATCCCAACGAGGAACTTCCCACCACCTCAAACGCTGCCCGCATTCAATCTTTGTATGCGGAAAATGATAGCAAGATCATTCTCCCCACAGCGATAGTGTCCATAGAACACCGAGGGGACTGCTTCAGGCTCAGAGCCTTAGTGGATCAAGGGTCAGAGCGTAGCTTCATCTCGTCGAAAGCTCAAATCAAGCTAGGCCTCCCATATACCCACTCCCTATTTGAAATATCGGGAATGGGAGGCGGAGTAGTACAAACCTCCAACAAGCTATGCTCACTGACCCTAGTCTCAAATGACCACAAGGTAAAAATAAAGGCCCAGGCAATCGTGCTACCTCGGCTCACTAGGCAACTCCCAACACTCACGCTAAATAACGACCAAATGCGTAAATGGTCCCATCTCAAGCTAGCAGACCAGAACACTCATAACCCCTCTCAAATTGATCTGGTATTAGGCAGTGATCTTATCCCTCAAATCATGCTAAATGGCATAGAAAAGATCTCGCCCACACTGCTAGCACAAAACACGATATTTGGCTGGATAATAAGTGGCCAAACCCCCGAAAAGGTCGGATCACACTCCTCTCAAGCGTGGGAAGTGACGAATGTCCAGCTGAATGAACAGCTAAGGCAATTCTGGGAAATCGAAGAAATACCCAGAGTGCGAGTGGAAACCCCAGAAGATAAAATGTGCGAAGACTTTTATCAAAGCACAACCACTCGCATGGATGACGGTCGATATATGGTTCGGCTCCCCTTTAAACCAACATTTCCGAACGATATCGACCTAGGTCAGTCCCGTACTGCAGCCCTACGACAGTTCCACGGCATGGAACGTTCCCTCTCAAAAAAGGGCGATCTCAAGCAGCAGTACGACCAGGTACTCGAAGAATATCTGTCCCTAGGCCACATGGAAGAATGCAGTCCCAACGAAATAGAATCCCTGGGTAAATACTGCTCATTTTATCTCCCTCACCATGCAGTCGTAAGGCCAGACAAAAAGACAACAAAAGTCAGAGTTGTGTTCAACGCCTCCAAAAAGTCGGGTTCCGGTCACTCCCTCAACGACGTTTTATGTACCGGACCAACCCTCCAACCCGATCTCCGACTTATGTTGCTGAAATGGCGAACATATAAATATGTGTTTAATGGCGACGTCGAGAAAATGTACCGCCAAATTCTCTTGCACCCCGAGGACCGAGACTATCAACGGATAATATTCCGAACCCCCGAACATAGTCCAATAAAGGACTACAAGTTAAAAACGGTCACCTTCGGGGTTAACTGCGCGCCCTTCCTGGCTATTCGCACCCTACACGAGCTGGCGAAAGACATAGCCGATTCCCATCCACGCGCAGCCCCAATACTAAAATCCGAGACGTATGTTGACGATATTTTATCTGGCAGTCATGATCTTCAATCAGCCGAGCAATCCCTAACAGAGACTATAGATGCTCTCAATTCAGCCGGCTTTCCCCTAAAAAAGATCACGGCAAACCATCCCAACATCCTCCAAAAAATATCGAAAACTGATCTGCTGGAAACAAACTTTCTCGAGTTCGAAAAGACTAGCACAGCCAAGACCCTGGGCATCCAGTGGAACGCCCTAACGGATACATTCTCGTATACCGTCGACTCAAATCCGGCATCCACGGCAGCCACGAAGCGGCAAATCCTCTCCTCCATTGCGAAACTTTTCGATCCCGCAGGGTGGCTAACGCCAATTATGATCCAAGCAAAAGTCTTGATGCAAGAGCTATGGCTAGACGGGACTGACTGGGATAAGCCTGTGAAACCCCTCCGTCTCATCAAGTGGGCGCAGTTCGCCGACAATCTCCCAACGATCTCGGATATTCAAATACCACGCTGGATAAACTACCACCCCGATAAACCAGTTGAGCTCCATGGCTTCTGCGACGCTTCGGAAAAGGCTTATTGCGCGACACTTTACGTAAGAACCACCGTAAGAACTCAAGTATTCTCTCACCTTTTAGTCTCTAAAGGGAAAGTGGCCCCCCTAAAAACCGTAAGTTTGCCACGACTAGAGTTATGCGGCGCGGTCTTATTAGCCAAGTTAGTCGCAGTTGTCCAATCCCATCTCGGCCTCAATCAGCGAAAGTTAACCCTGTGGTCTGACTCCGAAATCGTTTTAGCCTGGCTTGAGAAACCACCTCACTCCTGGAAAACCTATGTCTCCAATCGAACTGCGCAGATCATCGACCTCATCGGCAATGCCACTTGGCGACATGTACGCAGCAAGGATAATCCCGCAGATATGGGCACCAGAGGATGCACCCCCCTCGAGCTAGCTAGCTCATCGCTATGGTGGAATGGCCCAGAGTGGCTTTCCCGACCCCCCGAGGACTGGCCAACACCAACGGCCAGGAATATTGTACCCCCCGAACTTCGCCGAGTCGAATCACTGCATGCAGCGGAAGAGTCGGAAGACTTCTTGGAACGGTTCTCCTCCTATCCCCGCGCCCTACGCGTAACAGCGTATATGTTGAAGTTTGTAACTCGGCTGAGAAATGCTGTCGGAGGCAATCGTACCCCTAACGATCCCGCCCTCTCTTACGCCGACGTCATGCGCGCGAAAACCCGTCTGCTGAGCTTGACTCAGTCGAGATTCTTCGCTTCCGAAAAAGCCTCTCTCGAAAATTCAAAACCAATCGGAAAGCGAAGTCCCCTACTGGCACTTGACCCCTTCCTGGATACAAACGGGATTCTCCGGGCCAACGGAAGATTAGTAAATGCCGACATGACCTACAATGAGTGTCATCCCATCATTCTCCCCGAAAAGGCTAGATTTACTACCCTTTATATAAGGTTTCTACACGAGAGCTTCCTCCATGCGGACCTCCGCCTCCTGCAACAAGCTATGAGGCAGGAATTCTATACCCCCCGACTCAAACCTCAGCTGAAAAAATGTATATTCCAATGTAAAGTCTGCACCATTCATAAGCGACAAACGCAATCCCAAATAATGGCAGCTTTACCCCCCCAACGATGCACTTTCGCGCCCCCCTTCACTACTACTGGCGTAGACTTCGCCGGCCCGTTTCACCTCAAAGCTTCGATGCTCCGATCTCCAACCCTCGTAAAAGGTTATGTGGCCGTTTTCGTTTGCTTCACTACCAAGGCGATCCACCTGGAATTGTGTTCGGATCTCACTAGCAAGGCTTTTCTCGCTGCCTTCGCCCGGTTTGTAGGGCGTCGAGGGTACCCGAAGCAAATGATGAGCGACAACGGCACAACATTCATTGGTGCTAAGCGAGCTACCGAAGTAGAGTTCGTCACCTTCCTCAACGAAGTCTCGACAGATATTGTCGAAAAGTATGCGCCACAAGGCATCGATTGGAAATTTATACCCCCAGGCGCACCCCACATGGGCGGATTATGGGAATCTGCCGTCAAAAGCTTTAAAACCCATTTTAAAAAGGTTGCCGGAACACACAGCTTCACCTTTGAGGAATTCTCAACCCTATTAATTCGTATCGAGGCCGTTCTCAATTCTCGCCCTATCTCCCCGCTTTCCCAGGATCCAGCGGATCTCACCGCCCTCACACCCGGCCACTTTCTCCGAGGCGCACCCCTTCTCGCCATCCCTGAGCCGAACTATGAACACCTCTCTATGATCAACCGGTGGGACCGGTTGAAAGTTTTACATCACCAATTCAGCAAACGCTGGAAGAATGACTATCTCATGGAGTTACATAAGCGTTATCGATGGCAAACCGCTCAACCTCCCGCTAAAATCGGCGATCTAGTCGTCATTAAGGAAGACAACCTACCCCCTACCGAATGGCGCCTAGGACGCGTGGAAGACACCCATATCGGAAGGGACGGCCATATTCGAGTAGTCGACATACGCACCCAGAATGGCGTACTCACCAGGCCCATCACCAAATTGTGTTTTGTACCGACCTCTGAACCTGAATCAGGCCCTCAGGGCTCGGCAGCATCCCCAGAACGTTATACAGTCCAACCCCCTGTGCTATCGCAAGATTCACACCAATAATCATCACCCCTTCCCACACTCTCCTCCCAATATCATGAGTGACTAACACGTATTTATCCTATCTTCCTCAGATGGATCGCCAACGCCCCCCGGTTCCCACACCGCGCCGTTCCTTGGCATCCCAAGTGACAAGGCCAACGACCTCACCACGAAATGCCGATGCCGTCGCCGACTATCGACGATGCCGTTTGTGTATGCGGCACCACGCGCTCTCGACTTGCCCACTGTTTACGGCCATGGAACCCCAACAACGCGCCATGATTGCCAGGGCGCACAAATACTGCACCAACTGCCTGGCATTGTCCCATCACACGAGCGTGTGTACGTCCCGCGAGCGCTGTCACGTATGTGGGCTCCATCACCACACACTACTCCACCGCGAAACAGGGAGTCGCCAACCCCCGCAGCCGGGGCGCCATCATCGTCAGTCGCGCCGCCGCGAAACACCAAAACGCAGCACTCATCAACAACAACCGGCAGCAGCATCGCCCACACCCCGTTCCCGGCGTAACCAGCGCCCACCGACCGTGTCAGACCGCACCATCCGGTGCACCGCTACCGGTTTACGAACTGCCACGTACAAAACCAAAGTGGGCAAAATCCTAATCAAGGAAGCAGTTCGAGCTCTGACCGAGCTGCAGCACACGTTAGGCGCTTAGTACGCCTAGGCGGGCCAGGATGTTTGCGCGGCGTAGGCTGTCACCCGTCCCATCACCCTCTTGTACATACGTATAGCTATGAATTTATATATATAACCCGTACCGTGTATTGTATTCGATCTCTTGAATTGTATTTTTTTCATATTGAATTACCCCCAAAATCAATACATGGCATTTACCCTTAAATTCCCTATTGGGAATGCTCATGGCCGTGTGGCAGCCTCCACCGCGCAAAATCCACCAAATCAAATTCGCCGCAAGGAAAGGATGGCGATCTGGCATGATCGCCATCTGTCAGAAAACCACCACCTTTTGGTCATCAAAAAATTTGTTATTATTGTGCAAGTTCGATGTAAATTCTTTTATTAATTTTGCCTTTGCAAACAATCATTGTATATAACGAAAAACCCTCACCGTGCTTTCTAAGAGTAAAATTTGTTTTTAACGAGCTTGTTTAATTCGATGCTTGATCAAAGTGATAAAATCTGATTAAATAAATCTATACATACAATTTCGCAAAAGTGTAGTAAGTGTCCTGGTATAATTTCATCGCTTGGCTTTCCAAATTGGTGGAAAAGATATACCTTAAAAGGGGGGTTTACGACGAGTGCCCTCGCAGTGATTCCATTAGGAAAAGGTCTGATTTGCCAAATCAAGGGAGTGAATCTGGGTTATTGTGAGAAGGCGCTACGTACTTAAGAAACAAAAGAGCTCAAGCGGAGTAATCATCGCTGCCAAAGGCGATTGCTCATACACATCTACACGCATCTAAAAGGCTCCATTCGGGAGTGACTCAACAGCTACTAAGGACACCACTAGAACAGCTACCAGCTCATCACATCTCACCCGACGTCGGCAGCGCGCTTATTCACGTCGCCCAGACGGGTAAGTCTCATAATCTTAAGGTCGTGATTATCTAACAACAAGTTAAACCTTCGGAATTTTGGCGTATATGGTTCGCTGGTTGTGGCGCTAGACGGATGACGGAGATTGGCGTTCTTTGCATATAATTTAGATGGAAACGGTTCGCTGTGTTGGGCTACATCCACGACATGGGGGTTTGTTGCAATATAATTCGAAGCAAATTCATCGACCAAATTGGCATTTACTTTGCCCTTCACCAGCTTTACCTTTTTAATTCTTAGTTGGTTGGCTGTAGAGCCAGACGAACTATGCAAATTGGCGTTATTTGCATACAATTGATTAGCAGTGAGCTAAAGTAAAGAATTACCCTATGATTTAATCAAATTATATATTTGAAACAATGGAAACAACTGAAAATTTTACATGAATACCACTCTTATGATTTGCCCAAGTGAATCTGTAGATGGTGTTCTGGGGACATAAGAAGATAGCCCGTGGCGGTTCTGAGAGCAGTATTTTGGCAGGCCTGTAGCTTCTTCCAGTGAGTAGTTTTTAGGCTTTGCGACCATAGAGGGGACGCGTAGCATGCAATCGGCTGGCCAATTGCTTTGTATGTGGTAATGAGCGTTTCTTTATCTTTTCCCCAGGTACTGCCAGCAAGGGATTTGAGGATTTTGTTACGGCTCTGAATTCTCGGAACAATTGCAGCTGCGTGCTCACCAAAACGTAGATCCTGATCAAACGTCACACCCAAGATTTTGGGATGCGGGACAGTCGGCAGCCACGACCAGCGCTAGTACTTCAACCACTTACTCATCCATAACGTCTGCACCAAAGAACAATAAGATTAACTCCAATATTGAATTTTACGCACTACTTTGGTTGTTGCTTTTTTCATTTATTATTGAAGTTACTTTCCATTCCATAGCTCTACTTTACCTGCGTTGTTGCCGATGATACACCAGTCAATCTGTCAATGCCAACCCAATTTACAACTTTCAAGTTTTATTTCTATTATTTTCACTTTTTTCTTTTCTTTGTGTTAGCAAATTCACTTCAAATTTTCAACTCATTCTAATTCTTCTAACACCTTTTCATAAGCAGTTAATGCTGCAAATGCTAGTTTGTTGTCTATATTTTCATTTGATCACATAAATATTGTTTTTTGATTATAGATTTTTTTGCAAGAAAGAAATTCCTTAGCAAACTTACCTGCAAAGCATTAGAAGTCTCAGCAGAAGCATAAATTAATTTTGTCTCCACTTTCTGCGTAGCCGACAATTTCTTAAATTCTTCATCTGAACGACGAGCTACTTGTTTGAAATTATATGCTGCCTGCAAATTATCTGTACAATTTACTTGTTTGAAATTATATGCTGCTTGCAAATTATCTGTACAATTTATGCATACAATTTTTGGAAGATTATCAATTGATGTTGCGTGCAACTATGGTAAACGGAATGGCTGATTCGCAGAAAATTTTTGTGACGTATTTGAGGGTACAGAGCATGTAAGAAAAGGCAAGCATATATGTATCGGGCATTTCAATTAGGCCATCTCATTCTGCCATACTAACAATTGTGGAACAATGTGGGATATTTTGTTGTTGGTCGCCATCTTTGGTCACTAGATTTTTGCTGGGAATGTGATCGTGCATTCCGCTCCCACCTATAGGATGTGAGCATAGTACTGTGCTGCTCACACACGTCACAATGCTCGTCAAATGGCGGTCATTTTTCCGTCATTTCACTCTACATTTTCGAGTCATTTGACAATCAATTTTACTGCGGGTTTACCATTTATATAACCGCCATATAACGTGAATTTTATCTGCAGATTTACTTTACCTGGAGCAGCCATATGAATAAAATATGAACCAAAAAAATTGAATTTTCAATATTTATTATTTTCAATATTATTATATATGTACATGAAATTGGAACTTATATTAATCCAGTTCATATAAAACAGAATAACTTTAATAATAAATAAACTCGCTTAATTCGTTTTTGTTTTCCAATTGAAATCTCTTCTAAGCGAGCAAAAAAAATAATATTAAGCTTTAGAAAAAACTCCAATTATTTGAATAATCTACAACTTAAAGCTTAGTAGAAATTCAGATTAGGTTTACTCTTTTTCAGATCAAGAATATTCAAAGTTGTGGAATCCGATTGCTGTCGTAATTGAAGAACTTAAAAATGTACGACTATTAATTGAGTCAGACTTATTATTGTTCTAAATCTAATCATTCAAGCAATAAGTCTGCAACCCTTAGCAGGAGTATTGATTGTTTTAAAATCTAATTCCAACACCAATCGTATCACGACATCCCTTATTATATATGCACATGAAATTGTAACTTAAATTAATACAGTTCATATAAACAAAAATTAGGTATTTTAATAATAAATAAACTCGCTTAATTGGTTTTCGTTTTCCAATTGAAATCTTTTCCAAGCGAACGGAATATAATTTTAAGCTTTGGAAAAAACTCAAATTATTTGAATCAATTTAAATCTACAACTTAAAGCTAATTAGAAATTCAGATTAGATTTACTCTTTTTTTTTCAGATCAAGAATATTCAAAGGTGTCGTGGAATCCGATTGCTGTCGTAATTGAATTTGAAAGTAGTAAAGTAAAGTATAATATGAATTTAAAAATGTAGGACTAGTAATTCAGTCAGACTTATTATTGTTCTAAATCTAATCATTCCAGCAATAATTCTGCAACCCTTAGCAGAAGTATTGATTGGTTTCAAATCTAATTCCAACAGCAATCGTATCACGACATACCTTATTATATATGTACATAAAATTGTAACTTAAATTAATACAGTTGATATAAAGAAAAGTAAGTATTTTAATAATAAATAAACTCTCTTAATTGGTTTTTGTTTTCCAATTGAAATATTTTCTAAGCGTGCAGAAAATAATTTTAAGCTTTAGAAAAAACTCCAATTTGAATAATCTACAACTTAAAGCTTAGTAGAAATTCAGATTAGGTTTACTCTTTTTTCAGATCAAGAATGTTCAAAGGTGTCGTGGAATCCAATTGCTGTCGTAATTGATGAACTTAAAAATGTACGACTAGTAATTGAGTCAGACTTATTATTGTTCTAAATCTAATCATTCAATCAATAATTCTGTTACCCATAGCAGGAGTATTGATTGGTTTGAAATCTAATTCCGACAGCAATCGTATCACATCCCTTATTATATATGTACATGAAATTGCAACTTAAATTAATACTGTTGATTTAAAGAAAATTAAGTACTTTAATAATAAATAAACTCTCTTAATTGGGTTCAATTGAAATCTTTTCTTGTCAAGCACATCGCTAACCTCTGTTGGCAAAAGATATGAATATACTGTCTTCGATAGATATTCGGACGAGCCGCTACTCGGCGATGTAGAGATGACCGTTGTGTCGGTGGCAGCAGTTACAACAGCAGTTTCTAACTTTGCACCATCCGTACAGTGTGATGAATGCTTCATTGCCTTTGCTTGGCGCCACCAATTTTTGCTGTTTGTAAAGCTTTAGCTGTAATGCAAATATATAGATGGGTTAAAGTAGTTTTCGTATGGTATTCAACAACTCACCCTTTACCATCATCACAGCCTTCTCATCGATTTTGTATATGTGTACTGTTTCAGTATTCAGACCTAGTTCGTTTGGTGCAATATTTTCGATTTAATTATGTATACTATCCGTTAGGCAGACAATTAGGTGCGTTCGATTCATTCATATTGTGGGTATTTGAGCCGTAGACGCAATGGCAGATATTTTGATTCTTTTTGAAGTGTAACATTTATAAACAGTTGGGTTTCTATTGAAGAGACGCTCCGAGTCACGCTGTGGCCACCTTGTCACAGTTACTGATGGAGATAATGCGAAGCCATCTTTACCATCTAATAAGTAAATTGAACTGTAGAGGAAGAAACATTTTATAAAATTTAATAAAATCAAAAAATGATAGTTGTGTCAAAATGGGGTAAATTATTGTATGTTAAAGTATAGCGAAGTTTGAATAGGTTTTATTCTTCATTCTTAGAAACATGTACCTAGGTACCTGATAAGATATTAAAAATCCTCAACGTTTTTTTTTTGCAATGACTTAAAAAAAACTCATATTCAAACTTCTGCTTAACTTCTACATATCAATAGCTACCTTTACCACCAGGAGTCACTATTGCTTCTACGCCTATGCTATTGTTTCCTGCACCGATGAGCTTTGTAATAAAATAAACAGCTATCTCTCCAATCTCTCCAGTTTTGTCGCCTCGCGAAACCTGGTATTGTAACCAACCAAATCATCGGTGATCTTATTTAAAACATGGCCGCACCAAATGTCGACCATATGACATTACCCTACCGACTATCTTACACCTTAAAATTTTGGGTGTGACTTTCGATCAGGATCTATATCTTGGAGAGCATGCACTAGCACGAATACTAGTAACGAAAATCCAGAGCTGTAACAAACATTTAATTTAATTCGCGTCTCCGATATGGTCGCCAAGCCTAAAGGTGGAAGAAAATACAGGCCTGCCAAAATGCTGCCCCACAAACAGGCGTCGGACCTTTATGCTAGGAATTGCCCGGTGAATCCAGTACTCCCCAGAGAAAAGCGAGTCACTCTAGCTCAACTTCTTTCTGGATACTGTAACAGGTTAAACTCTTTTTTTTTTTTTTTTTTTTTTTAACTCTTATCTATCCAGAATCAACCCCGACATACAAAATGTATGCCCCGCTTGCAATGTGTTCCTACATGACACTAACCATCTCTTTAATTGTAATGTGGAACCAACGCCTCTAACACCCCTTTCCTTATGGTCCACCCCTGTTGAAACAGCAAGTTTCCTTGGACTCCCGTTAGAGGATATTGATGACAATTTGTGATTAGTCAGACCTATTGGATGGGGCGAAGCACTGTTACAACAACAACAACAACTTGCAGTTGGGGTATGCCCTCATTCTCTACTGTGCTCAAAACTATCGCCTCCAAATGGTAATCCAATCAAGATGAGCTAAAAGTAACAGGCAAACATGTTATAGCAGCATGAAACCTTCAAGGCCATTCCGCCCTCTCACCCCAAAAGCTATGAGGTCGCCAGAGCTCCAGTTGTTAAAAAAACAGGATGCACCATGCTTAGGGGAAGTTGACAATTGGGTTGTAGTATCTATATATTGCGCTGGCAACCCCTTGAATCAATTTGGTATTTTAGTCGCCTCCTCCAACAGGCACACCTGCCACGTCTATATTCTAAGCCCCCTAATGCACTGGGGATAATAGTGCTTGTTACCGGAGTGTACGCATCTATATCCGAAAAAGGACCATCTACATCGTTAACACTCCCTAAATCCTTCGAATGTCTTTATCGCTACAACATTAACATCTTTAATGAGATATGGTATGACTTCACAAGGTCTTTAGGATTATTCCAACAAATGATTATAAAAATAAAAAATCTTGCCTGCATACCTTTAGTGCCTGTTAAAACAGCTGTAGGTTTTCCATTGATAAACTTTTTAGCTGGCGAGCCACAATTGCTTTTTGCTTTTTTCGGCGAATACGTAAATGTTTTTTCACGTTCCTGTAATGGTTTCACCACCATTTGGGTTTCATTTACGGTTTGCGATAGATTACCCAGTTTTGTTGTAGGTTCAACGGCTTGCATATACTGCATACCTTTTTTCATCATGTTCTCAACTTCTTCCATGGTATCATTGACGTGAAATGATTTTTCGGTACTCTCATTGAACAAACTACGATTTTCTTTATCATTTTCAAATGATTCTTCAAAGTCAATAGAACTTTTGTTATGGTAATTACTGAGCATGCTTTCCGCATTTCGTGCTATTGGCTCGAATGCAATTTCCTTCTGTTGTTGTTCTTTCTCCTCTTTAATAAAGACACTTTTGTTTAAATTTCCGCCCGTTTCATCTGACTCATCATCCGACAACTCAATTACTCCTAAAGAATCATCAAAGGACACGCTGGAAGATAGTTTTTCACTGCCATGCATATTTTTATTATCATTGGTGATAAGTTCAGTCACAGTTGCATGCTCATTTGCTGGCGGCTCTAGTGTGTTATCTAGGTTTATCAATATTATACTTTTTTTCAGTTCTTGCGATTCTTCGGAGGACTCGCTTTGGGTATAATGTGAAACTTTCCTGGGTGCACTTGCGCCTGTGGTGTCATGTGCTGTTTCATAACAGCTTGTCGCTGAAGTTTCACTGCCTTTTGAAAGCTTATTTGTGATGATACATCATCACCACCCAAAGAACTATTAGACTGATCTTCGAAATTTTTCTCTAGTATATTAGATGGTCTGAGAAGTCTCAACATTTTCAAAGGTGAAGTTTGTAAAGTGGTATCGCCCACTATTGTGGAGTCCCACATTTTAGATGGCGCTTCAATATCTTCTAGGAGTGGTACTTCAATACTTTTTAAAGGAGTTTCATTATCCAATTGATGCTGCTCCTGTACGCATAAGTCGTGCAATAGACGTTGCAATGATTGTGCTTCTTCATCTATTTCTTGTAGTTCTAAAATTATATTATTAAATTTAAACCACACAATCTTATCAACTTTCAATATGTTGTATATTCACTTACCTTGTTTACAAGGGGTTTTAAAATAGTAACCATATCCTTGTTCTCGCTATGTATGTACTTAAATAGTGTGCTGTCAGCATCGGATGCTGTTTTATCACACATTTTTTCCAAAGCCATAAAACTTTCATCAGACGTACGTTGCTGTTTGCATTCGAATATAGTTTCGTCACAAGATGCCTTCGTTGAAAATTTATAAGGAATCCTCTTTATAGTGTTTGCATTGTTGGATTTATTTTCATCATCCTCGATTTCAAATATTTTGTTCATTTAATTTCCGCTAACAGCAACGTTACTTTCGTATTGATCAATATTCGCTACGCAAGGAGCTGCGCGTGCTTCTAACAAAGTTTGTAGATCCTCCTCTAAATCCAAGCTAAAGCGTTGGCAAGATACCGGCTCTTTAGCAGGCGTTGTAGCCTTTCTAAATGTGTTCGTAAATCGAGAACAAAATGTTGAAAATATTGCTTGTATTAATTTTTAATAATAGGTATATATTACCGCATATATACCGCATTTTACTTCCGCATTGCCTTTATCTGAGATCTTGCTTTTAATAATACCCATAGGCTGTAGGGTATAGGTATCACAACCAGTGCATTGAAATATCATTGATTGTTTGCTGTGTTCATAATATAAAGATATGGTACGTAATTGGATTGTGGTAAAAGGCCAAAATGCTGTATACCAACCTCATGCTATATTTACACTTCGCTTGACTACTATTCACACGCAAAAATACGCGTATATAAACATCGGCAGAAATGCTCAAAAATGGCTCAATAGATTTTCCATAACGATTAGCGTGCGTTTCAATGCAATGCAATAGTATACGCAATCCCATCTCATGGCAGCATTTCATACGCAAAGGCACAGAACTACATTTGGCATAGCATACAAGTAATAAACCCCCACACGTCAGTGATGGTATAGCGCCATCCAGAAAGCGATTCGGACAACCATAAGGATCTAGGTCTATGACATCGAAACGCTCTTATATGAAGTTGAAAGGTACATGAGAGTCCTATTGCGAATTTTATTATTATTACAGTTAAATCACTAGCTATTGATTCGTATATCAAACCTACATAGCATACCCTTCGCTTGGCACAATTAAATGTTCCACTCCATTGTGTCGCATATTTACGCTAATGGAATCTAGTGCCGCCACCTTAGATAGATCATTTGCAACAATTTCACGCACGCCTACTACTTCTTTTGCATAACGTATGCTACGTAAACCTGTTGCAGCAAGCGCTTCCAATATTCGCAGTCCATCGTCGTATTTTACATCAGCCGTGTATGGTTTCTTGTCATAAGCATTGCTTTCGTTTGTATTTTGTGCATTTTTATGCGCCGCCGCTTCCCGCTCTCTTATCAACCGCTTTGAGTATACATTAAGTACTGAAATACTTAAATCACGATTAAATTCCTGTACTGGATTGTAGAATACGGCCCCGCTTTGGGCGCTTTGTCGTTCGTAGCGATCTCTTAATTCATAAAATTTAGGCCGATGTTGTTAATAACGCGAAACATATATTTACCTTATTTTCAGCTACTTCCCCAACTTCCATTTTGGCCTTAAACTACTGTGCATCCACGTTTTCGTTATCAGCTGTTCGGTGGTGGCATACGCTGAGCTGCTGCTTTCGTAGAACAGTGAATCGTGGAAACTGTTTCAACAGACGAATATATTTAAGTATTACATATGCACGACAATGTTTTTTTATAAATCAACGATGATAGCCAGCCTGGGGAGGTTGTTGCTGCTGCTATCGTGGCATTGCATTACCTGGTTGCTGTTGTGGTATATACCTTGGTATAACTGGATGTGGCGTCATTGTCCAACCTGGTCCAGTTGATGCGGACCACGAAGAACAACCACCACGACCTACACTGTTTGGGTTCACTTTGCTGCTGCAAACACACCTCCGTCACAATAATTAATGGAGACCATGGATGGGTATCTCAACAAGAGAGGCTATTTTATTGCACACATAGCCGTTTTTACACCGAATTTTCTAATTTTTTTTCAATTTTGGATAATAAATCTTAATGGTATGTATTTTGTAAGTAGATCCATATAAGCACTGTAACAAGAATTTTTTTCTAGTATGTATGTGGAAATCAAAATTTACTATTCTGCATTAGAATTGCTAACGATTATTTATACTATGCAATTACATATTTCACTTTCTTTCTTTATAAACATGCACACATTGATATGAATTTTTTTTTTTGCTAAAACACACTTTAGTAGACCAAAAAATATTAAATAATGCGTATATAAATTTCTGCAAAATGTAGTATATACAGGTTGAAAAAATTAACCAAAAAATCGATTTGTCTTGCTGTCTCTGCTGAATTAGAAATGGCGGACTTTTTTGCACGCAAAAATGACGTATTTTGCTATCCCTATGAAAATAGTAGGTGCGAGAGAGCACGATACATTGTGGGAAAGCAAAATTTGTCAGCATGCTATTTCATTTGAACAATTTTTCATTTCAAATCGTCACCCCTGTCAAAAATTCGTGTGGCTGTGTGCGTTTTTGGTCACACGATTTTTGCAGGGTACCTTTTTCACGACAGCAATGTAAAGGCTCCATTACTGATACTTAGCATAGACTTGACTTGACTTGGCGTAAACTTGGCAACTTAGCCACGATTATACTCCACTTGGCACATACAATCTGGCATCATATTCAGCGTTGAAATTTATTTTTAAATAAATGTTAATTTGTATGACAAAATGTCAAAATGAAATGGAAACAAACAAATGGCATCTCAAAATGTAAACGTCACTTAGAACTTACATAGAAAATCAAAATTCAACAGACTTCTAAGTCAAGTTAAGTTTTGAGTAATCAGTTACATGCAATGTTCATTTAACAGAACTGTAAGTGACAGTTCTCAAGTCAAGTCAAGTCTATGCTAAGTATCAGTAATAGAGCCTTAAAAGTCATTAAGACGATAATTGGTGAACAAGTTATTGGTAACGATTAAGCATTCGATTAGGTAACGGGTACCTGTTTTGTAGGGTAGTGCCCTTCGATACTATCGGTGTATATCGATAGTCCGTACTATCGCTAGTTCAGATAAACTTTTAAATTTACATCAATGGTTTCTAACGTTAAAACTTCGGGTATCCTTGACAACGCATCCGCAACACAGTTTAATTCCCCTTTTATGTATTTAATGTCACTAGTAAATTGGGATATGAACTCCAAATGTCTTGTCTGTCTGGGACTTCGATCTACCTTTGAATTCAATGCAAATGTAAGCGGCTTGTGACCCGTATAAACCGTAAAAGATCTACCTTCCAACCAATGTTTAAAGTGTTTAATAGTTAAATAAATAGCGAGTAACTCTCTATCAAAAGTACTATATTTACATTAAGATGGACTAAGTTTCTTAGAGAAGAAAGCTAACGGTTCTTTAGTATTGTTGATTTCCTGTTGAAGAACTCCTCCAATAGCCCTATTTGATGCGTCTACAACAACAGAGAGAATTGCTTCACTGTTGAAATGTGTTAACAATGTTTTCTTAGCAAAACTCTCTTTTACTTCCTCAAATGCCTGCAATGTTTCATCAGACCAATCAAGTACCTTATATTTGCTCTTCGATGCCTTTGTTATCATGCTGTGTATTGGGCCTAGCATTTCAGCAAGCTTTGGTATATACCTATGGTAAAAATTAACCATTCCCACAAACTTTTGCATTTGTTTGATTGACATTGGCTGTCCAAAATCAAGAATTGATTGAATTTTCTCCGCTGATGGTTGAATACCTTCAGACGATATGTTGTAACCTAGGAAATTAATTTTACCTACTCCAAAAACGCACTTAGATGGCTTGATATTCAATCCGTACTTATCTAAACGTTGAAATAGTATATTAAGATGTTGTTAATGTTCTGATTCATCTTTACTAGCTATCAATATGTCGTCCAAATAAACAAATATAATATCTAAATCGTGTAACACTTCATTTATAAACCTTTGGAATGTTTGCGCTGAATTTCGTATTCCAAAAGGCATTCTGACGAATTCGAACATTCCAAAAGGTGTGGTTATGGCAGTCTTATGAATGCCTTCTTCCGCAACAGGTATCTGATGATAAGCCCTAACCAAATCTATCTTTGAAAATATTGTTTTATTTTTGAATTCATTATGTAAATCATGTATGTGTGGCAAAGGGTATCGATCAGGTACAGTGATTAAATTAATCCTACGATAATCTCCACAAGGACGCCAGTCATTTGCGTCTTTTTTAGGTACTAAATGTAATGGCGATGTTCCATGTGATTTAGATGGACGACATATTCCTGATTTTAATAAAAAATCGAATTCAGTCTTTGCTATTTTAAATCTAACAGGATCTAAACGTCTTGGCCTACAAAAAGGTAATATTCCATTCGTTATAATATGATGAACTGTCGAATGATTAACCTTTTTATTATAATCTGGCTCAGAAGTTAAAGAAGGAAAATTTTTTAAAAGTTTTGTATACTGATTTTCAACTGAAAATAATTTAGGCAATGAAATATTGCAAAACCCGGATATAGCATCTACAGATAAACTAGTTAGAGGATCTATTAATTTCTTATTCTTTATATCTATTAAAAGTCCATATTTTTCTAAAAAATCTGCACCTATGATCGGTTTTGAAATATCTGCAATAAGAAATACAAACGGAAATTCTCGACGGAGTCCCAAATTAAGTTTTAATAATTTTTTTCCATAAGTCGAAATCATGCTGCCATTAGCAGCCGTTAAAATAATATCTGAAGATTTTTTGTAAATTTTGAATTCAGATGAAGGAAGAACTGAAATCTCAGCACCACTATCTATTAAGAATTTTAGCTTGCTTTCTTTATCTAATACAAACAAGCGACGTGTTGAAAAATTCAAAATGCTGTTGTTAGTCGCTGCAACAACAGCGCTGTTTAGTTTGTTTGATTAGGACCATTTTTCTGGAAAGCACACGGTTCTTCACATTTACGAGCTTTACTGCCGAAACGGTAATGATACTTACATATCCAGTTATGAGACTTTGATCTACCTCGCGACTGAGAATTCCTGCGAAAACTAAAATTCCGCCTTTTTGGACGTGACTGTCTGTCATTAATTTGTGTTTTAATCTCGTTAATATCTAATTGTAAATGATTAAAACTTTCACATATTTTTGTTGTGGCCTTCGCTAAATTCTCTACAATTTTTCCCAATTCATCAATATTAATCGAAGATGTAACAACTCTATTTCTAACTGCACAAATTTTATTACCACTGGTTATCTCCCAAATTTTATCTGCCAGTTGCAAAAGATCATTAATATTATTTTAATTAGCACTAGTCAATGCAATATAAAGATTTTTTGGAAGTTTACGTAACCAAAGATTTTTAAGGAAATTTGAATCGATAGTATTACCTGCTAGTTGGTCAAGGGTCCTATAATATTCAGAAGGTTTCCGATCACCTATCTCAGTATCTGATAAAATTTTATCCAATCTTCTCTGTTCGCTTAAGGAGTGCCTATCAATAAGAGTTTTCTTTAAATTGTCATATTTTCCACTTTCAGGTGGATTTTGAATAACATCTAATACATTTGCAATAATGTCTTGTGGCAAGGCAGTTATTACAAACTCGTATTTAGTCAAATCTCTAGTTATACCTTTTGTAGCAAATTGCGTCTCAGCATGTACGAACCATCCTTCTGGACAGTTCGACCAAAATTGCGGTAATTTTACCGAAGTGGCACAAATTTCATTCCTATCGTAAGGATTGCGTATATTTTCTGACGAGAACTCATATGGATCCTCTATAACTATAAGAGACCTGTTTTGTCTATCTCCCGCGCCCGTTTCACGCGGAGAATGAAACATTTTGAAAAAGGTTCACAAAAAAATAAAAAAAATAACAATCCTATAGACTTCTATAAATATATTATAAAATTAAAATCAAATTATATAATAATCATATATGTATAAATATTTGATAGTTGATGTGGATATGTTGTAACGTTACAGCTGAATGACTGCACAGGAAGTGCACACGAAACGCAGTGACTGAAATCACTACCACACACTTTAGCGACGCTCTGATCCACGTATTAGCGTATGCGCTTTTTTTGCTTTTCTTCTGCCTTTAAATTGTGTTTTCAAATATTATGAACTGTTCGACATTTTGCAATTGCTGCTATGTCAAGTCATAGCTCTTCAAACGATGACGAAAGTAGAATGGCAGACATTGTAATATACATACATATTTATCGAATGTAGAGGTAACTCATAAGCGCCGACGTTTGCTGTTGCAGTGATGAATTACTCTATATATAACTGCGTTGTTGGTGACTAATTGAGAGCAAAAATGTATAGAACTTTCTAAGTGATTCAAGATGCAGTGAGAATAATTGAGGATATGTATGTGCGAATGTATTGGGCAATTTGACTGC
This sequence comes from Eurosta solidaginis, assembly GCF_040869045.1. Taxonomy (NCBI): domain Eukaryota; kingdom Metazoa; phylum Arthropoda; class Insecta; order Diptera; family Tephritidae; genus Eurosta; species Eurosta solidaginis. The sequence continues at coordinate 67,046,868 of NC_090324.1, read as the reverse complement.
TGACTCAGATGTACTTTGGGTTTGTGTTATACTCCTACAGCAAATAAGTCGTAACTTGACGGTACGACGTGCTCTAGTTGACGATTTCCGCTTTGTACCGTTGCTAGCATTCGTCCTCAAACGTTCACATGAACAAGAAAAACAAAAATACAAAAGGTACTTACACTGCTGTAAGATTTAACTTATGTTATGCAAATTAGTTGGGAAGAACTATATCGTTTGGTGTTGCTGGAGCAATTTGTTAATATCAAGCAGCTGAAGAGAGTGAAGATGCATTGGCGTAGTCGGTAAAATGTTTGTTGTGCTGCTCGAATACTTTGGTTTCTGCCAAACCTTTACGATTTCATGTGATTGGTCTGAAGATAAAGTAACACCGAGAAGCCTTCTAGAAATATTGATTGTATGTATTGCTGGCCGTTTGTTGTATATATCTAACATTCCGCTTTGAGTAAAATTTCAGCAGGATTACGCTTTTCGGCTCCTGGCAGGATCGCCAAATTTTATGAAATTCCAGATATAATGAACACGCACTATTCATATATTGAATTCAATTATATTTGTTCAATATCAATTCAAAAAACAATATAAAAATTTTCATATCAAAAATAACATGAAATATAAAAACTTGAAACTCTATTTTTAAAGAAAAATTAAAGTTTTTAACAATAACAAGTATTTCATAACAACGTGTAGTAAATCCCTACAGCGTCCTCAACTTCTTTAGCGGTGATGGTGATTGGTGACGCGCTGAATTTGTGTTTATGTGCGTGTCTATTGGCTCTCCGTCTATCTTTGTCGACCGTCGGATGCATTATATATTGTCGGCAGAAAGCGCTCGCGTAATTTTTCGCGTCCGACAGCACTTTGTCGCCAAAGGCGATGGAAACTTTGTCTTTGTGCTTAGTCGGATTCGATAGGGACTTTACGGTGGACCAAAGTTTACCCACACCGGTAAAGAGGTTACAACCTCTTAGGTCCTCCTCCCATTTCGCCCGCTTGTCTTCGTCCACAAGCAATCTGATGCGTTGGTTTATATCCCTTATTTGGGGGTCGCCTGGATCAAGCTGTCTTATAAGTTCACGTTCTCTCGCTAAGTTTGCGGCCTCCGCCGGGAATTGGGCCGGATTTCGGGAATTCTCCTGGCGGGAATGAAACGTGCCGAGGCGGATTTAATAACCTTACGGAAGGCACGCTCCCCTTGGCGGGCATGAGTCGGGATAGGGAGGGCAGCAAAGAGGTTGTCTGTAAAAGATTTATATTCTTGCCACTTTCCTTTTTTGAATTTTATGAAAGTGCGTTTTTCGGTGACGATGAAGTCGGCGGTACGCTCGAGTGAAATAAGTATAGGCAGGTCGTCGGATGCCAATGTTACCATCGGCTGCCAGTTGGCGCAGTTTGCGAGTTCTGCGCTCACGATTGAGATATCTGGCGAACTGTGACAGCTTCCTACCATACGTGTTATAGTTAGTTAGTTAGTTATTTTATGTATTACAGTCTTAAGACATAGATTAAATCTATGAGATCACATTTAGACATTATACAGTCTTTTGATTTTGCATAATTAATTTTGAGTTATAAAATGTATTTCTTTTTTACCTAATAGGTACTCCTTTACAATATTCGTATAATAGCCTCTTGAACTCTTTCATATTTTTACAATCGTTTAAGTCTCTAGGAAGTACATTGTATTCTCTTAATCCCTCAAAATATATACTCTTTTTATCAAATTCGGATTTTACAATTGGCAAGTGGAATTATTTTTGTTTCTTGTGTTATAGTTATGGACATCGTTGTTGTATTTGACACGATCATTTAGATAATTTGGTAGATTTCCTAATTTCATGTTGTGTATGAATTTCAAAGTATAATATAACACAAGCTGTTTTACACTAAGCCAGTTCAAGCTGTTTAGTAGCTCTTGTATGGGAGTATTAAAACGCTTCTTTAAAATAAATTGCATCACAGTATTTTGTTTTTTCTGCAACGTATTTATCTTTGAATCAGCTATTGTAAATAGAATCGTTGGGCAATATGTAAAATGAAGTTCAATGATAGACTTATAAACCATTGTTTTATAGTATCGGCTTATGTGCTTGCACGTCCGTATCATAAAACCTCTCTTCATTGAAACTTTCCCTTCTACATATTTAAGATGCTCATCAAACTTTAATCTTTCATCTATTATAACTCCTAAGTATTTTATTTGGTTTATTCTTTCTAAAGGGATATTTTGTTTTCTCAATATTAATTTTGAGCTTGTTTTGACATAGCCATTTATATACAGAGTCTATATCCGATTGTACTTTTGATATGGCCGCAGTTACGGATGGACAGCTTATCGTCAACAATGCATCATCTGCAAATAGTCTTATTTTACAGTGACTCAAACAAGTTTTAATATCATTTATGTATATTATGAACAGAATCGCGGCTAGTACTGATCCCTGTTGTAAACCTATTTCAACTTCTATTTCAGGAGATGTCACGTTTCTAATTAAAGTTCTCTGTTTTCTTCCTGTAAGGTAGCTTCTGAACCACTTTAAAGCTGTATTTCGGATGCCGATGTTATATAATTTCCTGAACATCATATCTCTATCAATAGTTTCCTTTAACTTTTTCAACTGGTATAATTGTCAACGTTTTCCAGCATGCTGGAAAAACACCACTATTAAAGCTTTCATTAACTATGCTAGTATAATACTATCCTAAGTATACCATACTATCTTTAACGACACCTTCTGTTAATAGTTTTCTTCCACCATATTTATTTTGTAATGTTGCCGCTGTACGCAAGAACTGATCAACACTTACATTTTTAAGTTCAAATAAATTTCTATTTATGTCTACCTCAGCTTCAACTGGCATAATGGTTTCAATACTACTGTGTATTATTCTTATACTTTCAATAAAAAACTGATTTAATTGTCTTCAATTTCATAATCTTCCTCAACATAAGTGTTGTTTATAAAAACTCGTTTTATTTTAGAATTCTCGTTGTTCACATTTACTGCATCTTTTAGACATTTCCACATCAGCCTTTGGTTGTTACTGTTTATTGCTATTTTATTCTTCATGTATTTCTTATTTTTAAACTTGATTACTCTTTCGTAGTGTCGTTTTATAACATTGTAATTCTCCCATGAGTTTGATATCTTTGCCAACTTGTAAAGTTCAAATTTTTGCTTGTTCAGTTCTGTAAGTTCACGATCGTACCACTTATTCATTATTTTGATTTGAACCTGCTTTTCAAATATTATCGTATCCATTACGTCTATAATGTTATTTATGACTATGACTTTCTCATCGATGTCACAGTTTGTAAGTTCGACCAGATTATAATTCCTAAGATGATTTAATAAATTTTCCCCCGTATAGTTGTCCCAGCATAAGCGGTTATCATACACTCATTTTGTAGTTTTTTTGTACAGGCAGTTTGATACAAATTGTTTCATGATCTGATAATCTCTGATTCTCTAAGTTTTGTATTTCGATATCACCGCCATTGCTATAGAGAAGGTCAATTTTGTTTTGTGGTGATTCGGTTATTCTTGTATTAAAATTGATTAACTGTCTCATTGACATTGATGTGAATGTTTGGTTTAGCTGGTTTGAGTAAGTTGACCTTACATTCATGTTTATATTGAAATCACCAATAATGACATTGTTTCCATTTTCATTAAAATATTCGTCCAGCATTTCACCCATGTATCTAATGAACTCAGCATCGCTTGTATTCGGTGAATGGTATACTACACCACTTTGCCACTTAATTGTGCTTCTCGTTGTTTTCAGCACAACACACCACATATTATTGTTTATATTACTGTTGTATATTACTTTGAAGCTAATCAATTTATGAATATATATCAGTACACCACCTGTGTGTCGGCTGTGTGAATCACACCTTGCATGGTTATAACCAACAATATTAAGCTCTGAATCACTGATATTCTCTGTGGTATGAGTCTCTGTACAAAAAACAAAATTTGGAGCTTCTTCTTCTATCATTCTTTCAACTTCTTCCTTATTGGCTGTGATACTGTTTATATTAAGGTATATGCACTGTATTTTATTTTTCAACTTTCGCTGCCTAATGTTATCTTTTAGATTGATGGCCTCATAATTTTTTAATTGCTAATACCCGAGCTTACTTTTTCTTTTTTGCAATTTGTTCAGATAGCAAGGACATTCTTTGTCAAATGTATCATGATTTATGTCTGATTATGTTGTGACAGGCTTCCTCATTTTTGCATTCCACAGATTTGTGGTTAAAGCCTTTACATTTATAACACCTACGCACACTGCATCGTACACTTTACATCTTTCCCAACCGATATTAATTCGTTCTGCAACAAGTAACTTTGAAAAGTCCTCTTTATCAGCTTCTATTATAACGTCAAAAACTATTGTATTTCCTCGTTTTCTTCACAACTTTTAATGCACTTTCTCTTATGTGAGCGTTTTGTTTTTTTATTCTCTCAATCAACTCAGCATTATCAACTTGAATATTTACACTTTTCAAAATTAAGCTTGGCCGAATCATGTTTGGCACCTTAATTTCGTAATCTTTTCCAATATTATTTTCAATCGCTGTTTTTATTCTTTCACGTTCATCATTATTTTCACTGTGAATTACCATTAAACCATTGCTTTTTGTTGCGATATTTGAAATTTTTAAATTTTTAGGATCTACTTTGCTGTTTAAATCTTGTTTAGTTTTTTCCACTGTTTGTTTTGATTTGGGTTTCACTATTATTGCTACATCTTTTTTTAACTGCGGAACTTCACCTTTTTTGTTATTATTTTTCATAGCTTCTGCATATGACATTTCCTTAGCAATATTTGTACTGCTTATTTTCTTTATTTCATTGTGTACCTTCTCACTGTCTTGACCAATTATCTCAGTTTTATTTTTCACTTCTTCAATCATATCGTATAAGTTTTTTACCTCGCCAATTTTCTTTTAAATAACTTTTGCGATTTTTCCATTGTTGCAATGCGTTGTGTATACCGACTTTCTACAGCTTCCAATAAGGCTTTCAATTCATCTTGGTTTTTCTTCATCACATCTTTAAATTCATGTTTATACTCCTTCAGTATTGAGTTATTTTTTTTAACACTCATTTGCATATCTTGCAGCACCAAATCAACATTTTGTATATATGTTACACACTCATTACACATAAAGCGTACCATGTTTTTTTCTCCAATAATTTTATAGCTGTATTTGTCAACACCCGCTCATGTTAGGCTCAAGTGATACACTTTATCGCACACTCCCTCACATCGTATACCGCTCTCTCTTATAGTGCTATTGCATTTCGCACATACACTCATTTTTGCTTTTTTTGTTTTTACTTTATTTATATTTTAACTTGCCTTCCGTTTATTTGCATATGTATGCATTCAAATTTGTTTGCTTTGAGTCTTTTTTTCTCAACGTTATTTGATATTCCAATTTAAAGTATAAAATTTTGGTATTTTCACTTGAATTTGTATTATATTTTATATTTTTTTCCACCCTTTGAGTATCTATCTCGTTCCGTGATTATTTCTACAACCAATCAATGGCTTTTTGCCACTTTTAAAACCAAATCTAGTGGAGCCAAATTATATGCATCCATTCCGATTCGCACTCAACTTTATCAGTGGTGGCGTCTCCGTTTATTGTGCAGAACGTCGTTTCTTCTATTTGATTTGCCAACATCTCACCCCTACTGTTCGCCCGCAAGTTTGAGTGCCATAGATCGTGATGGGCATTGAAATCGCCGAAGATAATGCGATTGTTGCCAGTGAGTAAGGCTCTGATATTAGGGCGGTATCCACTGGGGCAACAGGTGGCAGGAGGGATGTAGATGTTGATGATTTCTAGGTTTGCATCGCCTGACCGGACAGATAGGCCTTGACGTTCTAAGACATTGTTCCTGCGGTTGATGCCAGGATCAAATATATAATATTTCACATAGTGGTGTATGATAAACGCGAGGACGCCTCCATTTCCGCTCTCGCGGTCTTTCCTGTGGACATTATACCCAGAGCAGGTCAGCAATGCAGATCTTGCTGTGAGTTTAGTCTCTTGAATCGCAGCAATGCGGATGTTGTGCCGCTTCATGAATTCGACTATCTCCGTAACCTTCCCAGTTAGTCCATTACAGTTTAACTGCAGAATTCTGAAGTGCATAAGGGGAGACGCCGCCACTCTGGGGGTAAGCGGTATCCACTGGGGCAACAGGGGGCAGAAGGGATGTAGATGTTGATGATTTCTAGGTTTGCATCGCCTGACCGGACAGATAGGCCTTGACGTTCTAAGACATTGTTCCTGCGGCAGATGCCAGGATCAAATATATAATGTTGCACATAGTGGTGTATGATATACGCAAGGCCGCCTCCATTTCCGCTCTCGCGGTTTTTCCTGTGGACATTATACCCAGAGCAGGTCTGCAATGCAGATCTTGCTGTGAGTTTAGTCTCTTGAATCGCAGCAATGCGGAGGTTGTGCCGCTTCATGAATTCGACTATCTCCGTAATCTTCCCAGTTAGTCCATTACAGTTTAACTGCAGAATTCTGAAGTGCATAAGGGGAGACGCCGCCACTCTGGGGGTGAGTGACGGGTGACTACGCCTGGGTTGTGGAAGGCTAGGACGTAATTGCTGTTGTGGCCCTGGGACTGGGCGTCCTTGGGCAAGCATTGGGGTACCCGGATGATTCGGGTTTGCGACCTGGCAACATGGCGCGATGAAACCTGTCGGGGGTTGCCGTCGCGGAGACCAGAACATCTAGGAAAGTGGCACCACCCAAGGCAGGAGCTGCATTGGGCAGATGTCGCAAACATATATATTCTGTGCTGGCAAACGGTGCAAACGGAGGTAGGGACTAAGAGTATGTTTCCCTGACCTACACGATTGCTGCCGGAAAAGAGGGGGGAGAAGACGGGGGCAGGGGCTGATGCCCAGCGTTTCTACCGACTCTACTACGAAGGTAGTAGTTATGAGTGGTAGCAGCTGTTTGAGTTGTTGGCGCCGTGGGGCGCGAGCAGCAGCGGGTACTTGTTGTGGCTTGCCGAGCAGCGGGGCTGCTGGAAGGGGAGGGGGGCGCTTAGGCGTAGACTACGGGACGCCCTTGGGCGTGAACAGCAAGGGGCCAAAAAAGATTTATAAAATTACGTGGACGTCGGGTTTTTGGATCAAGCCCAGAACAACCTGTCCGATGCAACCATCCCTTACACGAGACACACTGAACAGGGTATCACCGTCCTAAAAAGATTCTTTTCCGGCAGATGCAGCAAAACAATTTCTCAGGACCGGGGTCAGGAGACGGACCCGGATTGGATTCGATGCCTTCCCGGAGTAAGAGAATATGGAGCCGTCCTGCTGCAAGGAGCTGCTGGGAGGATGACAATTTGCGGGAGGGACGCAACAAATTAAATGGGGTCACACTGAAATGACAGTCCTTGGTCGGGAAAAATAATAAAATTATTAAAACAAAATTATAAAATTATTATATAACTTAAATGAACGAAACAAAATAATAGTATAAATTAATTTTGAGGATTTTTGATAGTGCCCTGGAAAGGGTTAAAATACGTTCGTTTAACATATATATAATACTAGAAGACCCGGCATACATTGTCCTGCCTTAAATTTGGCCTATCTGCATACATTTTAATTAGCTTTTTCCGTCTGACCCTGCCGCCACCCCCCCCCCCCCCCCCCCCCCCTCCTCACTTTTTCCTAATCCTTTTATTCACTCCTCCCTCCGTCTTTTTCGCTTCATCTATCTCCATCTTCGTCTCATTCTATCTCTTTCTCGGTCTCCTTCTCTCTTTTCTCTTCTCTCAATTATTTCTCATTCTTCTGCATCCCTTATTGCCTGTCCCAGAGGGTGGTATGTATTTTATTCCAATCCCAGTCCCAGTCCCACTCCGAGTCTCAGTCCCAGTCCTAGTCCTAATCCCAGTCCCAGTCTGTCTCTGGATAATATATTGCTCTGTACTAAAGCACTCATCAACAGCTTTCATTTGATATCCATATTGCATAAGCACTGTCTAGGCATTCACTGGCCCACGTTTTGGCCTATATCTCCTGACCCTAGTTACCCAGGCGTATGAAAATTACCCTCTACTAAAGCACTCATCAACAGCTTTCATTTGTTATTCATATTCTACAAACGCATTCTAGGTGTATTCGGGTCCACGTTTTGGCCTATATCTCGAGACCCTGTGTGAAAGTTTGAACAAAATCTACCGACGCATCTCTTCAAACACTGGCGACCAACTAACACACATTTTAGCCTTTCTTTTTATATATATAGATTTTTATTTTTCACACTTCACTATAATATTAAAATGAAATGCAGATTTGCATTGCTTTTGAAATTCGGCTAAAACTTGCACATGGAACAACTAAAGACTCTCCTGAATTAAAAAAAAATCTCATAGTACCTCTAAATCGCGGGCCCCTAAGTAACATTTTATTATTACGTATAAACAATTAAAAAATTTGCAATAAAATAATATTGCGACTATAAACTGAAATATAACCTATCCTATATTTCAAGATAGATCAAACTACACACGGGTGCAAAACAAATTCAAAATCGTTTCAGTAGTTTAGGAGTCCATTGGCGCCAAACATTGTGACGCGTGATTTTTATATATTAAGATTATAATATTCACCTATAATAGAAATACAGGGTGTTCGAGCGGAGATAAATGGAGCCGGAATTCCTTGTGAATTCCGGAAACGGCGAACCTATGGGGAGCCGGTTCTTGAAACTCGGGATAATGCGAAACGGAAAACTTACCAGCTGTGCCTCGCTCTCCAACAACAAACAGATAAGTTAAAATCCAAAGATATGAAGTATATATGTATATATATATAATATCCTGTCGCACAGGCCTTTATTAAAAATGTAAAAGGACGAAAATGTACAAATGTATTGGCAAACACTCACCTGATGGATCGCTGGTAAAAGAATAAGGGCGAGTATATCGCTGTTCGTCCCTTTTATAGGCTCCGTATGATGGAACAAAGTCCAAGAAAGGAAAAATAAACGCAACGAGTGCTTGCAGCGAGTCTTCTACCAGCGACCCCTTCAGGTGAGGTTTGTAGTTGATAATGCAGATTTTAACATGCCGCCCGCCTTGCAGCATCACTGCAATATAAATTCAATATTAATGTATAAACTTCATTATAAATTCAATTACGTATAAACTTCATTTTTTCTTAACGCTAAAGGTTTTGCTTGCCAGCTCAGTATGGGGTTACTCCGAATATGACCCATCCAAAAACGGTGTTTTGAGCAGCCGGTCGCGTCGGGGTTGCAGGCCTAAGTCCAGGACGGAGTATGGCTCCACACGCGTCTACTCCCAGAATCAGAGACACTGCGCTTGAGCGGTAGAATGAGGGGTCTGCCAGGCGTAGGTTGTCGAAATCATCGCGACACGCGCATCAATAGTACGCTCAGGGGCGCTCCTCAAGACGCGCCCAAGGACCTTTGCCTGGATTGACACCCTCTTATTCAGACCCTTCAAGGTAAGGCTACAGTGTTCCCTTTCAAGGTAAGGCTGCAGTGTTCCCTTTCATTCCGTAGCAGATGGAGTCGTTGTGCAAGGCCCCGGGATATGGTGGATATGGGTTGTCCAAGGTCGAGGATCGCGCGGACTGTATGAGTTCGTCCCATTGTCATTACTTTGGTCACCACGGTAGGCATAAGGACAGAAAAACCCGTAGCATTTCTGGAAGCCCGTTGAATTCGCTCTCGAGCGTCTCTTAGCCCTCGGGGTGGACCTTGTTGTGCGACGCGCCTTCGTTGGTATCGCTGTGCTCGACGCTGGTGGGGCGAAGGAGGCGGCCGAGAAACTATGGACCGGATACCCGACAGGGGTGGTCTGAGTACCGGTGTTTCGGCGGTGACTGGCACAAGAGCATTTATCTGCTGGAGGTCTTCATCGCTGGCATCAATCTCCAGTATTTCTTCACTTGACTCCGACAGCTCTCGAGCCCGGTATGGTCGCGGTCGCTGACTTGGCCGATTTTCAACCTCGTCAAGGCCCTGTGGCACGTCATCCTCTCGCCGTGGTGTCTCCCATAGGTGCAGAAGGCTGTGATGCTGCTCATGGCATCGGTCACATCGCCCGGTTGACGGACAATTGCGCGTTACATGGCGCGGTGACAGGCAATTGGCAGAATGGCGGTGGAGGAGGACGGCGCGTATTCTCTCCTCTGGTTCCATACGGCGCAGCTGGCGACAAAACAGAAGTCGGTGGTTGTGCTGACATAAGGGGCATCGATGGGTGTTTTTAGTATTGGCTCGGACCATTTTGGTTTGAACGACTTTTATCTAAGAGAAGAAAAAAGAAAGAAGAAAAAAGAAAGCTGAAAAGAGAGAATTGGTTACTTAGGGATTTCGGTAGGTAGTAGGACTAATTTAACTATTGGCCGAGTAATCACACCACGGGCTGTGCGTATTTCTACTACCCGTACTCGATTATCTTGGCCTGGGAAAACCTTCACCACTCTACCAAGTCGCCATTCATTAGCGGGTAAATTATCCTCTTTGATAATTACTAGATCGTTAACCTCAAGATTTCGTTGGGGGTGTTGCCACTTAACCCTCTTATGTAGCTCCTTCAAGTACTCTCCCTTCCATCGTTGGCAGAATCCTTGATGAATAGCTTTGAGCCTTTGCCATCGGTTGACGATTGACATCGGTGTTCCTTGAACCTCTGGTTCTGCATTCGCGAGTATGGGGTTTCCAATCAGAAAGTGTCCAGGGGTGAGGGGTTCAATGCAGTCGGGGTTGTCAGACATCGGTCTGATCGTCCTCCCATGTGGGGTGCTCCTGGTGGGATAAAATGCCAGTGGATTTCTTGATGGGCATATGACATAGTGGTATGCCGAGCAGCTTCAGTCATGAAATTCCGAACGTCTTGCCTTAATGCTTTGTTTGCTCCTACAAAGTTCGTCCTATTGTCCGAATACACCTGGTGGGGGCAGCCTCGCCGAGATATGAACCGCGCAAATGCAGCCATAAATGTGGCTGTCGATAGATCGCTTGTTGCCTCTAAGTGTATTGCTTTCGTAGCAAAACAAACAAACACGCAGACATAACCCTTCGTTAATAGGCATGCCCTGCCCGTATAATTTTTGATGTCGAACGGACCGGTGAAATCGATTCCTGTATTAGTGAAGGGTCGCGAGAGCTCCGTTCGTTCTGGCGGTAGTGCTGCCATCAACTGCTCACGTGTCCTTTTCCTGTAGATGAGACAAACTTTGCAATTATTTATTATATTTTTTATCAAATTTTTTAGCTTCACGATCCAATATTCTGATCGCAAAAGTCGTAGCATTAGTTGATTCCCCCGTGTAGGGAAATCAAATGGGAAAATTTTACTACAAGCCGCGAAAAAGCGCGGTCGTATGGGAGAATAATTGGACAACGTTCGTTGTAGGGTATCGCCGACAGCTCCAATCTTCCTCCCACGCGCATTATTCCGTCCGCATCGAGGAAGGGGTTGAGGGTGCGGATGGAACTCTTTGAGTTCACGGCATCAGTTGAAGCTAGCATCCGATACTCTTCAGCGTAGCATCGTTTGTGCGTTAAACGAATAAGCCGGGCTTTTACCATCTTAATTTCTTCTGGTGAGATATCTGGGGTGCCCTTGCGGGGGGTGAACTTATGCACAGGATGCGTGTTGCGGTAGAATTGGAAGATCCGGGCGATGACTCTGAGGGCTCTCGAAAAGTTCGAAAATCGCTCCAGAAGATCCGGAAGTTCTTGAGCGCTGTTGGTATGAGCTCGGACCGCTCGTTGTTCTAGGTCCGTTTCCATAAGCAAGGCATCTGTTTTGCTTGGTCACTCCGATGGGGCGCCTTCAGCCATCTGGGGCCTTGCCACCAGAGCGTGCTGTCCGCCAACTCTTGCGGAGTCACACCGCGACTGGCCAGGTCCGCTGGATTATCGCTAGATTCCACATGATTCCATCCCTCCACTCCGACGAGCTCATCAATTTTTGCGACCCGATTCGCCACGAAGGTTGTCCAGCAGCGCGGTGGCTTCTTCATCCAGGAGAGCACGATGGTCGAGTCCGTCCATTTGTAGATGGTCGGCTGCGTAACGTCGAATTGGGGCAGCAAAGCGTGGATAAGTTCGGCCAGAAGCAATGCTCCACATAATTTCAACCGTGGTAAAGAGACGGTTTTAACTGGAGCCACCTTGGTTTTACCTACCAGTAAACTGACATGAGGAGACCTGTTTGTTGTGCGGTCGTACACTCTAACATACAGGGTGGCTGCATATGCCTTTTCCGAGGCATCGCAAAAACCGTGGAACTCGATTTCATGCCACGGTGTGAAATGAATCCACGGTGGAATTTTAATTTCTGAAATGTGGGTATAATTTTTGGAAATGTTTCCCATTGCCGGTGAGGGTCTGGAGGGAGGCTATCATCCCAATCAATTTTCGTAAGCCATATGTCTTGCATCAAGATTTTGGCTTCTACTACTATGGGTCCTAACCATCCTGCGGGGTCAAATAATTTGGCAACATAAGACAAAACCTCACGTTTGGTGTAATTTGGTTTTGTAGGGATTTCCTGGACGCTAAAATGGAACATATCATGTACCGCATTCCACCGTATACCTAACATCCTGGCTTCACTAAGGTCATCAATTTCCAGGAACTCCTCCTTTAGCAGGTGCTCCTTTGGTAACGCTGCCAAGGTCTCTTTCGAGTTTGACGTCTATTTCCGAAGGGGGAATCCAGCTCCTTTGAGCGCTTCTATGAGCTCGTCACGAGCTTGTAGTGCTGTCTCGCGGTCATGGGCACCAGCGAGAACGTCGCCGACGTACATATGCTGCTTCAATATCCTGGAAGCCAAAGGGAAACGAACCCTGATATCGTCAGCTAACTGGAGGAGAGTCCTGATAGCTAAGTACGGGGCACAGTTTACTCACTGTGCGGAGTTCGTAGTCTACCAGCTCATCGTTCTGAGACTCCCGAAAAATTATCCTGTGAAACTGGGTGTCTTTGGGGTGTAACAGGATCTGCCTATACATCTTCTCGATGTCTGCATTGAACACATACTTAAAAAAGCGCCATTTTAATAATAGGGCAGTAAGGTCGGTTTGTAGAACTGAGCCAGGGTAGAGAACATCATTCAGACTAACTCCATTCGACGTGGGACTGGAAGCGTTGAAGTCTACGCGCACCTTCGTGGTTGTACTGTCCGGTTTGATGACTGCGTGGTGAGGTAGGTAAAAGGGAATTGAGGAGTTTTTGCCCTCCGTGGGCTTCACTGGACTCATATGCCCCAGCATGATGTACTCCCGCAGCACCCTATGGTACTCTTCCTTTAACTCCGGTTTTCGACACATAGCGCTTTCGTTCCGGATGAACTGTTGCACTGCGCTGCTTCGCGAATGTCCAATATTGATGTCGTCAGGGAATTCACGTCGATATGGTAATGCTACCATGTACCGTCCTTCATCATTCCTGATCGTTGTCCTTACATAGTGGTTTTCGCAAAATTGTTCTTCGGGGGTAACGGACTTTTTGTTCGGTACTTGCTCTAATTCCCAAAACCGCGTAAACTGGGCGCTGGAAAATTCCGTATAGAGGGAGACGCAAGACTCTGAACTCGTTTGGAGGGGAAGCGGGGCTGGGCCAGTTAGGATCCAGCCAAACTGTTTCTTGAGCTAACAAGGATCCTAATTGGTGTTTGCAGCGAGTGTTGGAAGTTTGATGCGTCTCTGGAGGCGCTCCGTGATAAAGGTCCCTTCTGAACCCGAATCCAGAAGAGCTCTGGCTTCATATGCTACTCCATTATGACATACGTGTACCATGGCGGTTCCTAAAATAATATTCTTAAAATTCGCCGCGTATAACGCGTTTACATTCCCTGAGGTCATTGGGTCCTGAGATGATTGAGTCGTATTAGTTTGGGGGGAGGGACTGGCATTTGATGGAAGTTGCCTGTTTCCGTTTGGGTTGCGATGCAGGAGGGAATGATGACGCTGATGGCAAGTCATGCAATTAAAGGTGCTAGTACAATTACGTGCAACGTGTGAATACGCGAGGCAATTCATACATAAATTGTACTTCCTTACTACCCTACAGCGCTCCCCTACCTTCATTGCTAAAAACTTGGGGCACGACTTCAGAGTATGGGGAACAATGGGGCACAGCCTGCAGCCTGCCTGCGAAACATTGCCGTGATTGGCAGATACCTTCCTGTTTTCGTGGGTGGCTGTCGAGGGCCGACTGATTGCTCTGCGGGAAACTCGAACTCCTTGAATGTCCGACACTGTCTCCAAGGTTTGGAACCTGCTCGACAAGAAATTGTCCAGATCCTGCCACGCCGGAATCTCGCTTTTGTTGGTAATTCCCTGCTCCCATAAGGCTAGTGTTGCGTCCGGCAGTTAGCTGGATTCCAGATAAATAAAGATTGCATCCCAGTTGTCGGTATCAATGCCATGCATCTGCAGTATTGAGATGCAGTTATTTACAGATCGCTGTAAATTTTTTATTTCAGTTCCCCGCTCTCCTGTCACAGATGGCATATTAAATAATATTTTCAGCTGAGAATTGATCATAATTCTCTTATTTTCGAACCTATCGGAAAGGTTCTGCCACGCAATGGCAAAACCCTCATTCGTGAGTGGGGTTTTCTTCACAATATCCCTGGCCTCCCCCCGAGTTTTGTGATTTAGATGGTATAACTTTTCCACTTCACTTAACCGCGTATTATTTATATATATGGCCGTAAACAGATCCCGAAAGGACGGCCATGCAGTGTAGTCACCATAGAATATTTCGGTGTCGCACGGTGGAAGTTTAACGCTGGAGCGCACCGTCAAATCAGGCTCGTGTGTGAGGTGATTTACCGTGGAAGAGGGTTGACGGGTGAGGTTATGGATGGTCTCACCCATTAGGGCTGCGCACGTCAGATATGCCTTAAGTTCCTCCTTTTGAATTTCTAAGGAAAATACCATGTGATGCGCCCCTGGAGATTCGTTGAACCGATTTTCAAACTCCAGAAGTGCATCACAAGCGCGAGAGAAATCCAGTGCGTTGGCCATTTTCAGGGACCCTGATAAATAGCTATTTACAAACTGGTGAGATAGGGGTCCTGCGTAGGGGGCGGTGTTCGTCGCAACTTAAGGGGGTTTGGTCAACCTATGTATCACTATTCCGCTTGTGGGTACGTAAGGAGGGGGTGTGAAAGTTGCCTTTAGCGCTGCTGAGGGGGTGGAAAGCTAGAGAGGAGTACTGCGCCGCAACTTGAGGGTTACTAAAACTAAGTACCAATAAACTGTTTAAAATAGGCAAAGTATATAAAAAAAAACTCACCCGTTTAGTGCCTAACGTTTTGTCGACTTACTGCTTGGGCGGCGCTTGCAGATTCCCAAAGCGGTGGGCCGTTCATGTGGGCCATTTGGGATGTGTTGCGTGTTATCCAAAGCGATGGGCCGCTCGTCTGGGCCTTGAAAAGGTTGCGCTACACTATTGCTTTCCAATTCGGCGGGCCGTGCGTGAGGGCCTTTGAGCTGGTGCTCGTCTGCTTACCCGATTCCAAAAGCGGTGGGCCGTTCGTATGGGCCGATACCTACACAGACAGACGTGGGGAGGTGAGTTCAGGATAAGTTACTTACCTGGCCTGTAACTGCCACAGGTCTTCCTTCTATCTATGCCCGTTTTAGAGCTGACCGTCTGAATTCTTGGACCGTGGCTGACCTTCTGCCTCTTGATGACTCCGTATAGTTTTACTGGATGCAGTAGGAGGGTTGATGTTGCCTGACAGCCTCGTTTGCCGCCGAGTTGCCCTAGCTTCAATTTTTACCCCAACAAATTTCAATTTTTAAAAACTGGATTATCAAAAAAAATGCTACACTCGGTCAAATATGCTCTTGAGCGTTTTCAGTGGCTGTCACCCCTTTTGGAAGCACCTTTTTTAATTCACTGCCCTGCTTTTCAGGGACTTTTGCACATACACACAACTGGCCTAGTATGCTCTGCTTTTTTGGGGTATATTTACACTCTTTTTAGGCACCTTTATCGCTTCACTGCCCTGCCTTTCAGGGACTTTACTCACAAACACTTTTACCTGGTTACTCTGCTTTTTTTTGGGGGGTAGATTCACCTTTTTTTGAAGCACCTTTTTCAATTCACTGCCCTGCTTTTCAGGGACTTTTGCACACACACACAACTGGCCTAGTATGCTCTGCTTTTTTGGGGTATATTCGCCCTCTTTTTAGGCACCTTATATCGCTTCACTGCCCTGCCTTTCAGGGACTTTTCCACTTCACTCGCGACTGGCCTAGTAGGCTCAGCGTTTTCTTTGGGGGGTATACTAAACCTCTTTTAATGCACCTTTTTTCACTCACTGCCCTGCTACTCAGGGACTTTGAATCACTTTCACTCGCAACTGACCTAGTATGCTCAGCGATTTTTTTGGGGGGTATATAAACCTCTTTTAATGCACCTTTTTTCACTCACTGCCCTGCTACTCAGGGACTTTGAATCACTTTCACTCGCAACTGGCCTAGTATGCTCAGCGTTTTTTTTGGGGGGGGGGGGGGGGAATATTAAACCTCTTTTAATGCACCTTTTTTCACTCACTGCCCTGCTACTCAGGGACTTTAAATCACTTTCACTCGCAACTGGCCTGTTATGCTCAGGGGCTTTTATTTCGTTACCTTTCAATTTACTGCCCCGCTACTCAGGGACTTTTAATCACTTTCACTACTAAGGCTTTTTATTTACTGGCCACCGGTGGGGACTGTTCGCTTAACAGTCTTATCGCACCGGTATTCTAATTGTGGTCCTGGCCACACTCTTTCGGTGAGTCGGAGCGCAAACGGGTCAACGCTCAACTAGTTGTTACGCTTTTCTTGTCTTTCACTGGACTCCTTCCCGGTGAATCACACTTAGGATATGCCGTGTACGGAAGGCTGTAATGCTAATACAAACTCACAAGAAAAAATATGCGTTTTACTTTAGTTTTTTAATATATGTACATGTAAAAGTACAATACCTACGTTACCTTTTTCCAAGTAAAAATGTTACCTTCTTTTGGGTGCTTTCCTCCAAACTTCGCTGTTGCTCCGGTGGTTTTCCTTTTCCTGGGCCGTCCTGGAGATGTGCTGGTGCTCGCGGCCGCCGAATTTCCAATAAAAAACCACGAAATTCCTGTGGTTTTTCTCCAGCAAACTTACCAAAATCGGTTTCCCCAATGGCTAACTTCTAAATGTCAAAAACCAAATGTAAACAAGCAGCTTCTTACTTGCACTGCTTATTCACAATGGATTTTGGTATGGTGTGTTTGTTTGGTTTCCAATGGGACTTGGCAATTGTTGGTGGACAGGTTTTAAAAAAGCAACATTGTTGGAAAATACAAAAGATATGAATTTTTGTTGTTGGACGCGTATAGGCAAAAAAGACAAACTAATTGCAGCTGGTTTTATTACCAAAAAAAATGAAAAATGTTTCAAGATCCGGCTCGAAGGACCATGTTCGAGCGGGGATAAATGGAGCCGGAATTCCTTGTGAATTCCGGAAACGGGGAACCTATGGGGAGCCGGTTCTTGAAACTCGGGATAATGCGAAACGGAAAACTTACCAGATGTGCCTCGCTGTCCAACAACAAACAGATAAGTTAAATATCCAAATATATGAAGTATATATGTATATATATAATAATATAATAGCCTGTCGCACAGGCCTTTATTAAAAATGTAAAAGGACGAAAATGTACAAATGTATTGGCAAACACTCACCTGATGGATCGCTGGTAAAAGAATAAGGGCGAGTCCGTCGCTGTTCGTCCCTTTTATAGGCTCTAAGGAACTGATGCCATTTAACGGATCCGTATGATGGAACAAAGTCCAAGAAAGGAAAAAAACGCAACGAGTTCTTGCAGCGAGTCTTCTACCAGCGACCCCTTCAGGTGAGGTTTGTAGTTGATAATGCAGACTTTAACACAGGGCGTTGGCTCTTTTATTTCTTTTTCAACTTCTACGATTGCCGTCCCAAACTGAAATAATGAATAAAATAATTAAAAACTAAAGAGTTGAAAAAGTGAAAGTTGGTATAAATATTAAAAAATATGTATATACTTATGTACGTATGTACCTTATAAAATTTAAAAAGAAGCTCGTTGTTCTCCTTGAAATATTTAGCAATAGCCTTGAAATTAAACTGAGTGCGTTCATCCTGTATTTTAAAAAATGATCTTAATTTTGGTTTAGCGAAGTTTGACTTGAAATTTTCAACATCGAGTACCATTAACGTATTAAAATGGTCATATAGGCAGCTCTTGTAGAATATCATTGGCCATTGGTCTAGTATATTTTTAACAGTTGCTGTTTCTTTAGTGCCATTAAAAAATAATATTTTGTGGTATTTGTGATACACATTGGTGATACCTTCAACCACGGCGTATTTAGCATAATGCTTTTTTGAAAAATGGACTGCATAGACATTGTAGCTTGAAAACTTTTTATTGCATTTCGGAGACAGACATTCAAACAAATTTGAACTCAGTTCCCTATGCACATATACATGCAAATGATAACTCCTTAATTTGCAGAACTTCTTTGCACACACTTTACACACAAACATTTCCAATATATTTGTTAAGCTTATTCACTTATATATATTTACATATATTTCAAAGTTGATCACTTATTTATATTTACATATATTTTATAGCTTTTTAGCCTATTTATAATTATATTAACTTATTAATTTTTTCCACCACGAGACGACAAACACAACGATTTCACAGAAAATGAAAATGTACAGTTACCTGAAGCAAAATACGATAATAAGTAACCAAAATTTACAAATTGTTGTACGTAATTACAAAGCATGTATACTTTTGCACACTTTTTGCGTAAAACTACGTACTTTTCGGGTTTAAATCAAAATATTACACGTTTTATATACTCAGCGTGCTTTGCACACAGAGTATATTAACTTTGATTGAATAACGGTTGGTTGTACAGGTATAAAGGAATAGAGATAGATATAGATTTCCATATATCAAAATCATTAGTATCGAAAAAAATGTTTGTTTGAGCCATGTCCGTCCGTCCGTCTGTTCGTCTGTCCAATGACACAATAACTTGAGTAAATATTGAGATATCTTCACCAAATTTGGTACACGAGCTTATCTGGACCCAGAATGGATTGGTATTGAAAATGAGTGAAATCGGATGATAACCACACCCACTTTTTATATGTATAACATTTTGGAAAACACAAAAAACCTGATAAAGTTGGCAACCCTGGTGACTGCTGCAAGGAAGTTTTTTTCGCTCCTCGGAAATTTTACATTTGTGAAGCAATTTCGTTAAAACAAGTATTGTTAACACTAATTTACCATAGCAAAGGTGCTTTAAAGTAATTACTGCGTCAAAAGTTGATACAGGAGTTAGTTTCATCTAACAGATTCGAATAAGTGGAAAAGGTGCTCCAATTATTTGTATTGTGTTTGCATGCCAGGCAGCTCGATATACCAACAACTACTATACAGCTCTTGTGATCAGCGCCATCTGTGTGTCACATCTGATCTTGGTGTATGTCTTGGACTCTCGCCAACAGCGACACCTGTGCGTTTTTCTGCAGTGTGTTTTAAATGCTTTTACGAGGCTGTCACCTACGTTTTTTTATAAAAATAAAATTCACTCTCAAAATTCCTAAAATGTCGTCTGGTGCTGGGAAGCGTCGTGGTGAGGCCATGAGCAATGATACTGATCCAAAACCCCGCATATGAGCGACTCATCTTCAACCATAATCCGTACCGTTGGTAGCAAAACAAATCCTGGAGTCAGAAACCAGGATAAGGGAGTTGGTTGCGAAACAGATTTCTGAGTCTGAAACCAGAATTATGGAGGTTTTCCGGAGTAAGTTCGAGAAAAAGTTTGATATTCTTCAACGTGGCTTATGTCAGTTGAGTGAAAGAGCCACACGCCTGGAGACTGTAACGGAGAGAATCGGGGTTCTGGAGGCCGAAATCCCAGATTACAAAGCGAGTTTATCCGTCCAAGAAAATCGTGCAGCTGAACGTGAATTCTGAGTACACGGCATTCCTTGTGTAGATTCTGAAAACCTTCATAATATCCACAACCACCTCTGTTTTGCTCTAAATATTCAACCGCCCCCACTCAATGGCATATTTAGAGCCCGTAATGTTTCCGGTAGCCAAGCTGACCCCGCTGTTATCATGAAGTTTCAATCCCCTAAGGATATGAACTTGCTGCTAAAAGCCGTGGCCGATTACAGGCGCCAAAACAACAAGGATGGGCTACGTCTGACGCTCCGGTACATAGAACCGACTGCCTTGGGAAGCGGAAAATACTAATTTTAGATCGTTCAAAAATTTTTAACGAAAAACCGAAAAATGAACCCGGAGTGCGCCGAAACCGGGAGTGGGACCCATAGTATTTTTGCGCAAAACACCTTTTCTACGACAGCATGACACTGATTGGGGGGTTGATTCTCGATAGGTAACAGTTTAACCTGTTACAGTAACCAAATCGAAGCTGAGCTAGACTGACGGGCGTTTCCCTAGGGAATGTGCGTTCCTCTTCTGCAAGTCAGGATTCACCGAGCAATTCCTGACATAGAGGCCCGAAGGTTGTTTGTGGAGTCACTGAGGACCTGCTTGTGTTTTTGGCTTCATGCGGCTGTGTTCTCAGGTGTCGTTGTTGGTGTACCCACAAAAAAATTGTGAACGAAAGTGTTTTGCGCGGATATAGTTTTGGTCTCTAAACCAGTGTTGGACCTACCCAGGGTAATTTTTTATAAGCGCGGCCGAAGGCCGCAAACGCAAGGTGTTCTGCACAAAAATACTATGGATACCACCCCCGGTTTCGGAGGGACCCGCGGGTCATTTTCCGGTTTTTCGTTAATATCCTTTGAACGAGTAAACAGTTTTATTTTCCGCCTTCGAATTATTAATACTGATGTCAAGGCGCGTCTTTTGGCATGTCTCTCGATATTTTTGGTAGCGTATTAGCAGTGTTATGCTGTCGTATTGACCTCGACAACAATAAAACGAAGGCCGATATCAAATATTTTGGGTCTGTCAAGAGATATTAGCAAAAGAAATTGAAAATTTGCATGTGGTTGGTATAATTTTGATGATTTTGCAGTGCCCGGATATAGTTTTGGTCTCCGAATCGGTGTTGAACCGGGTACATCAATTTTACAACAACCACATGAAAATCGCCAACTTCAACTGCACCAATCTCCGGACAGAGATAAAATTTTTCTCTTCCCGCCTTCGGAATGTTGTCGAGGTCAATACTCGTCTTTCGACACTTCTCTGGATATTTTTGCTAGCGTATTAGCAGTCGACCCCTCAACTAGACTTTTACCCAGGGCCCGCAAAGGTGATTACCAATTCTGTGCGGTTTTTGCGTAAGGCCGTTATATTATTGTCTGAATCAAACGGCCTTGTTGGATCATATTGCTAACAGAGGTGGGTCAAGTTGGGAAAAATAAAGAAACGCTTTTTGCTGTTCACGCCCTAGGACGTCCAGTAGTATGCGCCTTAGCGACTAAATCATCCGCGACCTTATTTACAACTTGGACGTCCCAAATGTCGACCATTTTGATCATCCACGTCGATGGCACTACGCTACTGACTGTCCTACACCCCAAAATCTTGGGTGTGACGTTCGATCAGGCTCTACATTTTGGTGAGCATGCAGCCACAATTGTACCGAAATTCCAGAGCCGTAATAAAATCCTCAAATCTCTTGCTGGCAGTACTTGGGGGAAAAGATAAAGAAACGCTCATTACCACTTACAAAGCAATAGGCCAGCCGATTGCATGCTACGCGTACCCGATATGGTCGCCAAACCTAAAGACTACACACTGGAAGAAGCTACAGGCCTGCCAAAATACTGGCCTCATAACCGCCACGGGTTGTCTTATGTCCCCAGAACACCATCTACATAATGAGGCGAGAATACTCCCCATCAAGGAGAGAAATGAAATGCTAACCAAACAGTTCCGGTTGAATACCCAGAAACCTGGGCATCCCAACAGACATCTGATTGATGAGCTGAGAACACAGCCGTATGAAGCCAAAAAACAAGCAGGTCCTCAGAGAGCTCCACAAACAGGCGTCGGACCTCTACGTCAGGAATTCCCCGGTAAATCCTGTACTCAAAGAACAATACCCTAAACTTGCAGAAGAGGAACGCACACTCCCTAGGGAAACGCACGTCACTAGCTCAACTTCGATCTGGATACTGTAACAGGTTAAACTCTTACCTACCCAGAATCAAACCCCGAATCAGTGTCATGCTGTCGTAGAAAGGTGTTCTGCGCAAAAATACTATGCATCCCACCCCCGGTTTCGGAGCACTCCGGGATCATTTTTCAGTTTTTCGTTAAAATTTTTTGAAGGAACTAAAATTAGTATTTTCCGCCTTCGGATTATTGCCGTGGAGGTCAATACGCGCCTTTTGACAATTCTCTCTACATTTTGGACGCGTCTTAGCAGTGTCATGATTATTGTTCTCAGGTCAACACGCGACTTCTGACACCTCTCTCGATATTTTTGGTAGCGTATTGAAATGTTTGGAGAAAATGAAAAGAAGTTACGACTTCGATGTGCAAACATTAAATTTCTGTTTATTCAATAAATTATTAGTCTTATATAGTAATTTACTTAACCTATACATTCATACATATCTTAAGACTAATAACTAAAAATAGGTTCATTGAAAATGGGGTATGAGTACATGTAAGTTTGTATATAGTCTTTGTATACATGTAGTTTGGTATATGTAATTTAGCTACGTCAGCAGATCAATGTGAGTACTTTAGTTAATGCTATGCATACACGTAAGTTTGTAAGTTTGTATGCCTGTTCGCAACGTTGGAATATCGATGTGAGTATTTTAGTTAGTTCCCATAATGGGTTGTATGTAATAAGTAATTTATTAGATGTGAACGGATAAGGGTTTCATATTCGGCATTCCATTGATGTTAGTTAACCGTCTGGGTTAGTTCAATAATTTATGTTGGAAAATATTGTAATACGATTATTACTAAAATATATTTGGAGTTCATGATACGTATTATTGCAAGTGTGTTACAGTGGGTATGAAGCATAATGCTACATTACAGTGGGTATGACGTATAATGCTACACCATCCGCCTTAGAAAAAAAGAGTGTTATATAATTGTTTTGTGGACAATTGTATAAGACTCTTTGTCGTATTTTCAATGATTTTGTTACTTGATATTGTAGTGAAAGAGGTTGTTTGCTTTGCTATTGATCTGCTGCGCTTGATGTTTTTATTGTTTATATTTTAATGCACATCCCCTTTTTTTTTAAATGTTTACATTTTACATATATATATTTTTCTTTTGTTTTTGTATACGTCCTTTTTTCAAAATTTTAAATTTTTAGATATAGAATTTTTAAATTTTACTTATTTTATTTATCTTGTTTATTTTATTATTTTATTGCCGGATTTTAAATGTGTCGACCCATCTAAAATCCGCTTGTTTTTAGAATTTATTTTTAATATTTGTATGGAAATATGAAGCAGAAGAAAAAAAAATTGTTTTCAATTGTTTAGATATAAATTATTATTAAACAATTGAATAAATTGGAATATTTCTTTTTAGATTCTTTCTAAGAGATATTTTAGATGGACTATTAATTATTTTTATTGTTCCTCCCATTTTTATCATGCAACTTATTTTCCTATCGCAATATTTTCCTATTAATATTTTCTAATCTATTGAGGAATTTGAAGTAAGAATATTTCTTACTACTATTCAATTCTATTTAGCGTAAAAGATATTTCCTATTACTATTTCCTATTCTATTTTATCGGAGTTAAAGAAAGAAAAAAAAATATTTTTCCTAAAATTATGGTTTCTATAAAAGCGAGTTTTTATAGCTGAAACATTTCATACTTATATATATTTCTTAACACATTTTCATTGTTATATTATTTTATTAGGGTTACATTAAACTTAGAACCAATAAAAAATTTTATAGCTAATTATTCGGAAAATTTAGTAGCTGTAGTTGGTGGAAGAGCGAGGTAGCTATGTATCGATAGTAGTTCTATTAATGGATGAGTGGAAGGTACAGTGGGTGCAAAGAAAAATGTTTCGTATCTTTTAAATGTTATTTTTATATTTTTTCGATAATTTCCCTATTGTCCAGCAACATTTTTGATCTTATGTGTCATGCGATTTCTGCGGCGGCCACCAAGACAGAATCGTCATGACTTTTATGAAGAATTATTTTCATTTATATACCGGGATTGTCACATGCACAACCTCTTTGGTTAGTGCAATTATTTGATCTTAGAGAACTTGGGTACCAATTATTATTTTATAAATTCGCCTACTGCAGTAAATATTCAATTATTTTCACCAATTTGTCCCTCAGGACAACTGTGTTTTCCTTTTTTTTAAATTCAAGTCCAGGATTGCCGGCATTTCTTTTATGCCTGGTCGAATATTGTCCTAAGTCAATAACTTCCTCAACAATCTGGTTGCTTGAAAATTTTTCTACGCTACCATTTTTCTATCCTAAGATGAAAACGAGCGCGACTAGTCTTTTATTGCAAATTTATATAGCGCTTTATTATATATATATGTTCTCTTTGTGACTTTTTCTTCATGCTTGTTGTTATGGGGTGGTTGTAAAATATTAGTATTTTTTTTTTCGTTAGGTCTTGCTTACTTCCACTGTCCTAGGATTTCCTATTTCATCATGATCATGTTTGTTAGGAGCATTCACAGGAATTATGCAAGTTTTTTATTCGCTATTGATTTTAGGCAGAACTCTCGAAGCTGCGTTTGCTGTCGATTTTTACATTTTGAAATTTATGTGAAGTATTTATTGCTTTTCCTCGGTTTTAAGTTGGAAATTTGGGTAGAAAAAATTTTAGACGCGCTGTGCACGTTATTCATTTGCCTATATCTGATGTTCATATATTTCCTTAGTATTGTTGCCATTGCAATGATCAATAGCCCGACTACGCAAATCATTGCGCCTAGCCAAACATCTGGAATTTTTGGGGTGCTTTTTGTTTCTACTTCGGCTGGTGGTTCATATTTTGCTATCCTGTTCTCTGACGTTTCAGAGTTTCCTTTCCTACCTCGTAGCCAGCTATGGCTATTATAATGCCTTGGGCTATTTTTGTCCACCAAGACATTTTGAAATATAATTATTTTCCTGCTTCCATGAGTAATGAACTAAATTTAATTTTTAATAAAATTTTTCGATTTTATTCTTTTATCCTATGCATTCTATTTTACTCTTGATATTAATTGATTTTTAATAAATTTACTATATTTAATTAATTGATATTTTAACAATTTACTTCTAAGATTGTAATTTTTGTTTTACTTTAGAATTTTTCATTTCTGATTTAGGTATTTTAAATTTTTCCTTAAAAAATTTTTTTATAATTTTTATTTCTTTATCCTACCATATTAAAAAAAAAAATTCCTAAGCAAAAACTTTCGTTTTTGCTCATTGTTTAGCGTCCATAAAGGCCGCCCAATTATTTCTAAATTTTATACCTACTTATATTTATATAGCTGCCAGTTTTGTTGTCGTCTCAACCGGTACTCCGTCGATTGCTAATGTATTTCCGGTCTCAATTTATTCCACCTTTTATGCGATTATATATGTAGCCATGTATCTTCCTTTTCTTAATTTATTCCACCTTTTATGCGATTATATATGTAGCCATGTATCTTCCTGTCCTAATTTATTCCACCTTTTATGCGATTAGCCATGTATGTATGTGTAAATATTTCAGCATTGCTTGTGGTTATGAAAATAATTCCTTGGTTTGAATACCATCCGAGATTTTCACCAACTGAAGAATTAGCAGGTCTTTAAACTGCAGATGCGTTGTCGATTCTTTCTTTCATCATATAAAAAATTTTTGCAATTTTTCAGGATTTACTTGTTGTCCTGGTTTATAAACTGGCGAAATTTCAGGTGAATCCTGTTTTATTTATTTTTTCCGAACCGACAGGCTCTTCTGGCCAGCTAGATCTTTTAGCAGTTGTGCTAGTTATTGACCTAGACTGGCAGGATCGCCATGAAATGTTTGGAGAAAATGAAAAGAAGTTACGACTTCGATGTGCAAACATTAAATCTCTGTTTATTCAATAAATTCTTTGTCTTATATAGTAATTTACTTAACCTATACATTCATAAATATCTTAATACTAATAACTAAAAATATGTACATTGAAAATGGGGTATGAGTACATGTAAGTTTGTATACAGCCTTTGTATACATGTAGTTTTGTATGCATGACTCTATACATGTAGTTTTGTATATGTTATTTAGCTACGACAGCAGATCAATGTGAGTACTTTGGTTAATGCTATGCATACACGAAAGTTTGTAAGTTTGTATGCCTGTTCGCAACGTTGGAATATCGATGTGAGTATTTTAGTTAGTTCCCATAATGGGTTGTATGTAATAAGTAATTTATTAGCTGTGAACGGATAAGGGTTTCATATTCGGCATTCCATTGATGTTAGTTAACCGTCTGGGTTAGTTCAATAATTTATGTTGGAAAATATTGTAATACGATTATTACTAAAATATATTTGGAGTTCATGATACGTATTATTGCAAGTGTGTTACAGTGGGTATGAAACATAATGCTACATTACAGTGGGTATGACGTATAATGCTACAGTATTAGCAGTCGACCCCTCAACTAGACTTTTATCCAGGGCCCGTCCTGGTGATTACCAATTCTGTGCGGTTTTTGCGTAAGGCCTCTATATACTTGTCTGGATCAAACGGCCTTGTTGGATCATATTGCTAACGGAGGTGGGTCTAAATCAAGCTGTTTTTGTTGTTGTTGTAGCAGTGCTTCGCCCCATCCAGTTGGTGAGATCATTCAATTGTTATCAACGGGAGTCCAAGGGAAATTGTAGTTTCAACAGAGGTGGAAGGTTTCTGAGTATTCAACAGAAACTATTTGTTCAGCATTTAATTTCTCCCTAATATGGAGTACTCTTGATTTATTGTGTAAGTGGTGTTGTGGGGACATCAGAAGACAGCTCCTAGCGGTTCTGAGAGCGTTGTTTTGCAGGATTGTATTTTCTACCAGCGAGTAACATTAAGACTAGTTGGGGCGCCGTAGCAAGCATGCGGCAGGCCAATTACTTCGTAAGGAAATTTTAAATAGAGAATCTTTCCGTTTATTTGCGTTTCCTGAAAAAATTTATACGTTGAACACTTCTAACTAAAAGAAATTTTCGAATCTAGTTGCTGGTGGCCAAGAAACATACAGTTGTCCGTGCATACGATCATGGAAAACTCTTCACATGTACTTTGATGTTTTTGCTGTTGTGTTAACAGTGCTTCCCCCATTCAATGGGCACGGCCATATACAAACTGTCATCGTTGTCCTCTAACGGGTATCCAAATAAACTGGGCGTACCATAGCGAGATTGGTGTTAGAGGAATCTTCGACATTATAATTGAAAAATAGGTGGTATTGTGAGGACATCGCATGCAGGACATACATTACGTATGTCGGGGTTGATTCTGGACAAATAAGAATTTAACCTTTTACAGTATCCAGAACGATGTTGGGCTAGGGTAACTCGTGTCTCCCTTGTAAGTGTGTTTGCTCTGCAATGGTAGGATATTTTCTAATATAGATGCTTGGCGGCCGCCGTGGTGTGATTTTAGCGTGATCCGCCTACCACCCCGAAGACCATGAGTTCACGCCCCGGGCAAAGCAACATCAAAATTTTATAAACAAGTATTTTCAATTAGAAGAAAATTTTGCTAACCGGGGTCGCCACTCGGCAGTACTTGGCGAGCGCTCCGAGTGTATTTATGGCATGAAAAGCTTCCTAGTGAAAAATCATCTGCCTTGCAGATGTCTTTCGGAGGCGTCATAAAACAAGTAGGTCCCGTTGTTGTTGTTGTTGTAGCTGTGCTTCGCCAAATGTAGATCCTGATCGAACGTCACACCCAAGATTTTGGGGTGTAAGACAGTCGGTAGCGTAGTAGCATTGACATGTATGTTCAAAATTGTCGACATTTGGGACGTTCATGTTGTAAATAAGGTCGCGGAGGATTTAGTCGGTGATAATCACCGGCGACCTTGTTTACATAGACGTCCCAAATATCGACCATTTTGAACGTCCACGTCAATGGCACTATGCTACCGACTGTCCTACACCCCAAAATCTTGGGTGTGACGTTCGATCAGGATCTACATTTTGGCGAGCATGCAGCCACAATTGTACCGAAAATCCAGAGCCGTAATAAAATCCTCAAATCTCTTGCTGGCAGTACTTGGGGGAAAAGATAAAGAAACGCTCATTACCACTTACAAAGCAATTGACCAGCCGATTGCATGCTACGCGGCCCCGATATTGTCGCCAAGCCTAAAGATTGCCCACTGGAAGAAGCTACAGTCCTGCCAAAATACTGCCCTCAGAACCATCACGGGTTGTCTCCTTGTGTCCCCAGAACACCATCTACATAATGAGGCGAGAATACTCCCAAAGAAATGAAATGGTAAACAAACAGTTTCTGTTGAATACCCAGAAATCTGGGCATCCCAACAGACATCTGATTGATGAGCCAACACCGCCCAGGGGCTTAAGAAGCCACCTCCGTAAGCACTATGAGGAAATACGGCTCCTGAGAACACAGCCGTATGAAGCCAAAAAATATAAGGAGGTCCTTGGTGAACTCCATAAACAAGCGTCAGACCTCTATGTCAGCAATTGCCCGGTGAATTGGTGTACTCAAAGAGCAATACCCTAAACGTGCGGAAGAGGAACGCACACTCCCTAGGAAAACGCGAGTCACTCTAGCCCAACTTCTATCTGGATACTGTAACAGGTTAAACTCTTACCTATCCAGAATTAACCCCGACATACAAAATGTATGCCCCGCTTGCAATGTGTCCCCACATGACACCAATCATCTCTTTAACTTTAATGTGGAACCAACGCCTCTAGCACCCCTTTCATTATGGTCCACCCCTGTTGAAACAGCAAGTTTCCTTGGACTCCCGTTAGAAGATCTTGATGACAATTTGTGATTGGTCAGACCTATTGAATGGGGCGAAGCACTGCTACAACAACAACAACAAGAATTTTAGCATCATTTGGCAGGTTATTTATGGGTCTAAGTTCTTCAGGTTGCATTTTTAACTTTTTTCACAGGTATTATTGTTGACGTTTTCCACATTTCAGGTACCACACCATCTTCTAAGCTGTTATTGATTATTTCAGCATAGAAATATCGGGTATACGATATACAATCTTTTAGTACACCTTCGGATAGAAGTTTTCTTCCACCTATTTTATATTTAAAGTCTTTTAGGATATTAATAACTTCATCGGTGGTAATTTTAGCAAACTTTAATTTTGAAAGGACTTGTGTATCCTCTAGTGCTACTTGTTGTTGTTGTTGTACCGATAAGGTTACTCCCCGAAGGCTTTGGGGAGCGTTATCGATGTGATGGTCCTTTGCCGGATACGGATCCGGTACGCTCCGGTAACACAGCACCATAAAGGTGCTAGCCCGACCATCTCGGGAACGATTTATATGGCTACATTAAACCTTCAGGCCATCCCTCCCTCCCCACCCCCAAGTTCCATGAGGAGCTTGGGGTCGTCAGAGCCTCGTCTGTTAGTGTAATGGGATTCGCCACTCGAAGGTGAGGTTGCCAATTGGATTTGGAGAAGCTATATATTGCGCTCGCAACCTGAAAAGGTTACGCTACACAACCCCTTGAATCTGGTATTTTAGACGCCTCTTACGACAGGCATACCTACCGCGGGTATATTCTAACCCCCTAACCCGCTGGGGGAGTGCTACTTCACAGATTTCTATGTTATTATTAATTTCAGTCACGCTGTTTACAAAAAATCTATTAAGACCATTAGCCAGATCGGTTTCGTTTTCAACCAGTATGGCATCCAGTATTACCTTTTTTATCCCTTCTTTGTCTTTAGTTAGGTTAACCGCTTGTTCCACATTTTTTTAGCATTATGTTCATTCATAATGATTTTATTCTCCAGGTACTTTATTTTTTTTACTTTGACTAATTTTTTGTGTGAACTATTTATATTTTTATATTATCCAGTTTGTAACGTGACACGAGCACTGTCCTATGAAGGGGTTTTGCTGATTTAATCCGTGATTAATCTGTGTTAATGGCATTGAGCGCGGTGGTGGTGCTGTGCATTTTACGGAAGCCATGTTGGTGCGTGGCTAGGTGAAGATTTGCCGTGAAATGAGGAAGCAAAACGGTTTCCAATGTCTTAGCTACTGGCGAAAGGAGTGATATTGGTAGATATTGATGACAATTTGTGATCGGTCACACCTATTGGATGGGGCGAAGCACTGCTACAACAACAACAACAATTCGCCTTCGTCAGCTGGCTTGCTAGGCTTTAGTAGCGGGATTATCATTGCCATTTTCCATTTTTCGGGAATAACGAAGGATTCCAGTGACAGGTTGAAAACATGTGTGGGGTATTTTACTCCCTCATCGCAAAGGTGTTTAAGCATTGGCACGGCTATTCCGTCGGGGCCTATCGACTTGGAGGGCCTGCTTCAACCTCTGTGGGGGTGATGGTAATAGGTGGGACGTCGTGTTTATGTTTATGAGTTCGTCTGTTAGCACGACGTCTGGCTTTGTCTACAGAAGAATGCATTATAAATTGTCGGCAAAAGCCGCTCGCGCATTTCTTCGAATCAGAAAAAGTTTTAGCACCGAAGGTTATAGATACATTATCATTGTTTAGTTGGCTTAGACAAGGATTTGACGGTTGGCCACAATTTACCAACACCCGCAGAGAGGTTGCAGTTCTTTAGATGCATGACCAGACTTTCAAAAAGGCCAAAGGGTGTTATAAGCGCAGTTAGCGCAGATAAGCTCGCACGAGGTCCAGTGTTGAAAATATGGTTTTCCCATTTAGACTATTTGTGAAGTCCTGAGCATGGGGTATTGAGTATCTGTCAGGTACAGAGACATCGTTTAACCGTCCGTAATCACCGCACATCCTCCAATCTTCAGATTTATTTTTAACCAAATGTATCGGGCTAGCCCATGGGCTTTTGGAGGGTCGGATCCATCCCAGCTTCATTAAGTATTCGAATTCTGCTTTGGCGGCCTTGTACTTCTCTGGATTGAGTCGACGTGCTGGTTGAAATAGAGGAGCACCCTTAGACGGAATGAAATGCTCGACTTTACACTTGATAGATGCGTGATTTTGCGATATACCAGTGATTCCGGAAAATCCTTTCAATTTTTAATAAACTCGTTGTTACTGTTGTTGATTGTAGAAATTTTTAATCGCTCCGTATGGCTAGTGACACCTCTTGACGTTAGCTTAGTAGTATAGCCAATGAGAAGTTGGCCTTTAAGATCAATGATTAAGTTGTAGTGCGAAAGGAGATCAGCACCTATAATTGCATAGGGTACAGCGGGGATACAAAATGTCCACTCGATTGGCCGACGAAGTCCGAGATCGAGAACAAGACGCTTGTCAACGTACGTAAGAATTGTAGTATTATTGGCTGCATAAAGTTTGAAATTGCTTTAAGTTCTGTTGACTGAGTATGGAGCTGGAAGAAGAGAAACTTCAGCGCCGGTATCTATAAGAAACGTTGAGCCGGACCGTTTGTCAGTTATTATCAGATGGTTTTGTAGCTTTCCACCAAGTGCCACCTGAACACGTGATGGTTTCTTTAGTTTTCCGATATAACTTCCTCCGCCATTAGACATGGATTGATAACATTTTTTGCTTTGCTGTCAAGCTTGTTGTGAAAGAGACAGATTGATGGGTTATGTCTTCGTGAAGTAGCAGTATCCTTTCCTAGCTTATTATCACTGCACCTACTGCGGGCTCTTGAACTTTTACGATAGCTTTGAATGGATTTGACTGCAGAAGCAAGTTCCTCAACTTTGATGGTAAACGCCGATATATCTTGAACAAATTTGTTTAATGTATTAGGCGATGACGAACGGTAGCCTTCTTTTATTTCAAACACGTTTGATGGGGGCTGAGTTTCCATAATTTTGTCGGCTATTAATGCCAAACTGTCGATGTATTCAGATGGGCTAACAGCGAGAATGGCTCGTACGGAATCTGGCAGGTGTTCTAAAAAAGGGATATTTAGACCATGTTGTTGCAACTGCAACTGTGTAGGCTTTCGATTTCCCAACATTTGACCCTTGACAAGTTTGCATAGTTTCGTTTCCTTGGAGCTGGATAAAGCTTGAATGATTCTTCCACGTAGCACCGAGTACTTGGTTTTGCCCTCAGGTATGGTTTCTTTATTCACACTAGTTGTGTATGGATTGACGTCAGGTGGAGCAAAACCAAAAACAAAATGAAATTTTGTATTTTCGCTTCTGATATTGTTGACGTGAAAAATTGATTCCAAAATCTCGAACCAAGTTTCTTGGTCATCTGGGAAAAATTCGGGTAACTTATGCAATCGTAATATGTGTTCTGCGCCGCTTGCATTTGATGCGGAATTGTTTCCTGCGTTGGATATTTCATCTGCAGCATTGAGTTGTGGCATGATGATTTATTGTAAATTTTTTATAAATTGATACTTATTTTACTACTACGGCCTGCGCCGAAAACTATGGAACGCTCCAAAATTTGCCTTGAGTCAGTGGTATTTGCGTGATTGCCAACTTTTAGAATTCGCGCTTGTATAATGATTTTGCATGCTTACCCATTTGTATGATCACCAATTGTAGGGATCACGTCGGGGTCACCAATTGTAGGGTTTATTATTCCCTAACAAAAAGAATGCATCGATTTATTATAAAATATCATATTTAATCAATACAAATAAATCTTCTTCTTTGCACAAATTCTAGAGACCACCAACTAACTTTTCGATAACTAAAGAAAAATTAATACAGATAAAATTCAACTTAACGTACCAAATAGATTGAAAAGGCATCCACAATACCTACAATAGTATATATCATGGCACGCTGGTAGCACTTAAAGGGCGAATTAATGGTTATTTATAACCATAAAGCCATAACCAGATAAAACACCTGGGAGTCAATTCCCTTACTGTGAAAAACTGAAAAATGTACACTCATTGAAAACTCATTTGCACACACAATTTACACTTTAAATTATCATGCGATTCTGTAAATTATTGTGCACATTGTTTTGCTGAATGAGCGCTGAATGTAAAAGTCTTATGTCAGTGAGAAAATATTCATCAAACGCCATGAAAACAAAAAAGGCATTCTGCAACAGTGCGTATGAGTTTTGAATATCACAATAGTGTACACTGGCTGCCAAGAAAACTCACGAAGTTTTTATCAGTGAGTTTTTTTGTTCACAGCTTTTATTTACAGAACCAGAATTTGAAAATTTACACAATTTCTTGTGTACACTTTAAAACTCATAGTTAGCGAATAGGGCCCCTGATCAAATCTACCTTATGGAAATCAATGTAATCGAGTTAGCGTTATGGTACGGCACCATTAATCGATTACATTGATTTCCATAAGGTAGGTTCGATCAGCTATTTTATCTGGTTATGGTTTTATGGTTATAAGTCACCATTAATTGGCCCTTAAGAGCGAAACTAACTCATGGAAATCAATAGCCATCATCCGGTGGAAAAATCCTGAGCCAGATAAATAATTTTTCATGTAAATGCAACAACAACGATTTCAGCCAGATAAATCCAGATAGAAGTCTGGTTCAATTTGTGAGCCAGATAATTTGTTAATAACTTCTTTTTAGTTTGGCAACACTGCCTTTAATAAACCTACCTTTTCAAAAATAGATGTCGCTGTATAGCCTTTCGCCGTATGAGTTAAACGAAAAAGAGCGGCGGCATCTGCCTATCACATTTCACGTGTGCGAAAATTACACGACATCTGCTTCTCAAATCTCTCAATTATCCAGAGCATTCCCGTGAGAATTGAGCGTGAGCCGGAGCTGTAAAACTCACTGGAAGACGACAAATGTAATCGATTAATGGTGCCATACCATACCGCTAACACCATAACCATACCATAACCAACCAATAGGTTTTTGGTTTCTTGCCATATCCATAACCTAAAAAAATTTGATTTGATGAATTTAATAACTTTTTGTAGATTTTATTCATTGTTTTGGAGACGTTATGACTAAGAGACTTATTTTTTGTGGAATATGTTTGAAATTTTTTGCGTTTTCATATTTATGAGATTTTCACGATTTTTAGGTTAAGGCACCATTAATCGATCACATTGGAGATGGTTATGGATATGGGTATGGTTACGGCAATGGCGTTAGGGTTAACGAAGTTTAATTAGCTCTTTATTTTGACTTTTTCAAATTAGCGGAAATTTTAGAAGCGATAGAAGTGTGTAAAACACGTGTTTAATTCGGAACGAGTTTTTGCATTGTTATACTCTTACAAATTTAATATTATATATAGGAAGATCACGATTCTTTATATAAATCGTCAACTTTCGCACATTCTGAACAAAATGGATAGCGTGTCCTCCAAAAAGAAAGGAAATTGGTCTGCTATTTGGAATCAGTTTTCCAAATTGAATAAAAATAAAGCCACGTCGGTTTGCTCCTATTGCAAAAAGGAATTCAAATCAAGCGGCAACACAAACAATTTGTGAGATCATCTCCAGCGTTGCGCTTTGTATCCGACCTCAAAAGAGAAACATGATGGCGGAAAAGAAGCATCTGCCTCAAAAGCTGGACCTGGACTGGTTTCGTTAGCAAAAGTGTGTTAATACACGTCCAAATAAATTTAGTAAAAGTCTAGAACAGCGGTCGACTGCTAATATGCGTCCGATAATATTGGGACGGGTATCAAACGACGGAGATATTTTTATACTTGAATTTAATATTTTTCATGTGGTTTTTGTACATAGAAGAAAATTAGTTTAGACAAAGGTTTTGCACATATTTAATTAAAATCCCAAAAAGTAAGGAAAGCTAAGATCGTGTGAAACCGAACATTACATACTCAGCTGAGAGCTTTGGAGACAAAATAAGGGGAAACCAACATGTAGGAAAATGAACCTAGGGTAACCCTGGAATGTATTTGTTCGATATGGGTATCAAAATAAAGGTATTAACGAGGGTTTTAAAAAGGAGTGGCCCCTAGTTTTATATGTGAAGGCGTTTTCGAGATATCGACCAAAATTTGGACCAGGGTGACCCAGAACATCATCTGTCGGGTACCGCTAATTTATATATATATGTAATACCACGAACATGGCAGGAATCATGATTCCAAGGGCATTTGATTTCGCCCTGCCGAACTTTTTCATTTTCTTCTCCTTAATATGGTAGGTGTCACACCCATTTTACAAAGTTTTTTCTTAGTTATATTTTGCGTCAAAATACCAATCCAATCACCATGTTTCATCCCATTCTTCGTATTTGGTATAGAATTATGTCATTTTTTCATTTTTTGATATCGAAAAAGAGGGCGTGGTCATAGTCGGATTTCGCCCATTTTTTATACCAAGATAAAGTTAGTTTAGATAAATACGTGAACTAAGTTTAGTAAAGATATATCGAATTTTGCTCAAGTTATCGTGTTAACGGCCGAGCGGAAGGGCAAACGGTCGACTGTGTAAAAAAACTGGGCGAGGCTTCAATCGATTTCGCCCATTTTCACAGAAAACTGTTATCGCCATAGATGCTATGATTACCAAATTTCACAAGGATTGGTAAGCCAGGCCCATTTTGAAATTTTCTCTTAATTTTGTAGTTTCTTGCACCACTGGAGTTGAATGCTGACATAATTTATTTATATACTGTATAGATATTCCATTTTTTGTTAAAATTTTAAGATCGCGGGTTCGAATCGAGCTCAAGGCCTAACAATAATTTTTTATCATTATTATTGT
Source organism: Eurosta solidaginis (assembly GCF_040869045.1). Taxonomy (NCBI): domain Eukaryota; kingdom Metazoa; phylum Arthropoda; class Insecta; order Diptera; family Tephritidae; genus Eurosta; species Eurosta solidaginis. The sequence continues at coordinate 67,010,947 of NC_090324.1, read as the reverse complement.
TATGATAAATTTTTTCTTAATTGAAAAAATTTTTAAATTAGAATAGAAGAAAGAAAAAATTTTAGACAACTGCCAAAGCTCGTTGTATAGATCTATTTCGGGAACTGCTAAATTCCTTCATCGGCAACGTTTAGGCGCCGCTGCTATAACCATTCAGCCATCACAGCGGTTTTTTGTTTGTCTTCATTAATCCTACTTCTATTCTGTTTCGTGCCAATTGATATTCACAACACTGCGACATCTGTTGCAGAATGGCTGTGAAAATTGGACTTGTTTGTTGGCAATGCCGCCATAGTGTCATAATTTATTGACACTTTTTTTCCCGTGCTCTGGGATGTATTAACAATTTTTGTTGTTATATCGGCCTACTGATTTTAAGATCGCGGGTTCGAATCGAGCTCAAGGCCTAACAATAATTTTTTATCATTATTATTGTTATGATAAATTTTTTCTTAATTGAAAAAATTTTTAAATTAGAATAGAAGAAAGAAAAAATTTTAGACAACTGCCAAAGCTCGTTGTATAGATCCATTTCGGGAACTGCTAAATTCCTTCATCGGCAACGTTTAGGCGCCGCTGCTATAACCATTCAGCCATCACAGCGGTTTTTTGTTTGTCTTCATTAATCATACTTCTATTCTGTTTCGTGCCAATTGATATTCACAACACTGCGACATCTGTTGCAGAATGGCTGTGAAAATTGGACTTGTTTGTTGGCAATGCCGCCATAGTGTCATAATTTATTGACACTTTTTTTCCCCGTGCTCTGGGATGTATTAACAATTTTTGTTGTTATATCGGCCTACTGATTTTAAGATCGCGGGTTCGAATCGAGCTCAAGGCCTAACAATAATTTTTTATCATTATTATTGTTATGATAAATTTTTTCTTAATTGAAAAAATTTTTAAATTAGAATAGAAGAAAGAAAAAATTTTAGACAACTGCCAAAGCTCGTTGTATAGATCCATTTCGGGAACTGCTAAATTCCTTCATCGGCAACGTTTAGGCGCCGCTGCTATAACCATTCAGCCATCACAGCGGTTTTTTGTTTGTCTTCATTAATCCTACTTCTATTCTGTTTCGTGCCAATTGATATTCACAACACTGCGACATCTGTTGCAGAATGGCTGTGAAAATTGGACTTGTTTGTTGGCCGATATCACCAAATTGGCCAAATCAGTAGGCCGATATAACAACAAAAATTGTTAAAATTTTACTTAAAAATTTTTTTTTTTAATATAAACGAGCTCTAGGCCAAATATTTGTATAATAATAAAACACAATACGTGAATTTTTGATATACAATTATATTATTTAATTTGTCGATATTTCGACTTCAGTCTGAAGTCATCATCAGGACTAGATACGAAAAGAACAAACATACATATTAAAATCATAAAAATACACATTTGCACAAGTACAGAACTTACATTGTTGAATGCAATATGTCTTCTAGTGTAACAAAAATATAAGTTTACGAACAGTGCAAAGCAAATAACAATAAAATATAAATAACACTGTTTAGGATTACTCCTTGGAATGTTTTACCAAACGTCATCAAACAAATGAAACGTTACGTCCCGTCAACTGAAGGAAATTTTATATTGACTGTATGGCAGCACTGTCACATACATATATGTACCAGTATTTTTCTTTCAATTTTGTGTCATATCATTTTGTTCTTGTAATTTTTATATTTCATCATTCTCAATAAACGGTTCAATCTGTTCAGTTATATTATACGGAATTCCGCGGTACAGTTATTGCTAACATTTTGGTGCCTCCTGTGAGGACTATTTTATGGTTAAGTACAAAATGGCAGAATTGAAATTGCGTTCAACGGCAGTCAAATCAATAAGACGCATAGGGAGACAGTAAACGAGTTGGATGTATTTCAGCTGGAACAGGAGGTGAAAATGCTAGAATCACATTTTGCGCGATTTACGGAGAATCACGACCACCTAATTGGATTAGCTGAAACCGCGGAAGTTGCGGCACATGAAGCCCTGTGGGAAGACATCGAGCAGGTGTATGTAGAAGCATGCAGCTAACTTAATCGCCTTCTTGCCGCATGCAAAGAAAAATCACTGCCCACATCAAATGCGCTTACACGCAACAGCCCGACTGCAAGCTTAGAAGGTTGCTCGTTGGATCTAAAACTTGATGCATTAGCTATTCCACAATTCGATGGTGACATGTGCAAGTGGTTGGCGTTTAAAGATGCCTTCGAAACATTAGTGCATCGGGCTTCCTTCCCAGAGGCATTCAAGTTGGGCACATTTTGGCAAGCTGTTAGTGCCAGCGCAGTGCCATTAATCAGAGGAATCTACTCAGGCGGCTACGAAGAGGTGTGGAAAGCTCTTAAGGAGCGCTACGACAATAAGAAGCAACTTGCGGAAATACACGTGTCACGTTTCCTTAACCTCAAAGTTGCTACAGAGGAATCGGCTAAGGCATTACTTGCCATTGTTGATACGGTGCACGAGACTCTTCGTGCCCTACGCGTAATGGAAATCCCTGTTCAACATTGGGATGCTTTGGCGGTGCCAATTGTGGTATCGAAATTACCAGCGCTAACGAAGAGAGATTGGTCCATGAAGTGTTCGACGCATGAAATACCAACTCTAGACGATTTACTTAAATAGCATTGTTCCAGAACCATCCAGTGGGCAATCTGCGCGACAACAACGACAAGTGAAATCTCACATGGCATCCACTGAGGTTGGATAATGTGCACATTGCTAAGGTGCTCATCGAATCACAAGGTGCCCCGCTATCACAGCAATGGGGATAGATGCGCAAACTTTAAAGCTATGCTACAATTGTCTACGTAGTGGTCATTCTTCACGTCAGTGCCCCTCTGGTGGTTGTAGAAGCTGTGGCCGTAAGCACAACACGCTTTTATGTCGTGACAAACCCAACAAGACGGCTTTGCCTGCAGTGCCAGATGAGGCTAGTGATCAAGCGAAGCTAAAATCAACATCATGACTAACCGTACCTGCGAAAGCCTGCACTGCGCAATCCCACGCAATCACTCTTTTGGCAACAGCGAGTGCATTTGCATTTGGAGAAAGCTTAATTCAACGCGTGGCTCGTATTTTATGTGATCCGGGATCTCAGGTAAGCTTCATAACGGATCGCTTGGCAAACTCTTTGCAGCTTTATCGTCGTAAATGTAATGTAAATGTGGAAGGCGTCGGGGCTACAGTAAACACCCGAGCAAATGGCAGCGCAACGCTCACACTTAAGTCGACAACGAAGGATTTCAGCATACAACTTGAAGCACTGGTGTTAGCGTCCATTACGTCTGAGATCCCCGCAGTGAAGGTTAACGTAAGCCAGTGGTCACATCTGAAAGGACTCGATCTGGCTGATATTTGGTTTGGTACGCCAGGAGCAATCGACGTTCTCATCGGTGCAGATGTGTGGGGACAAATCGTACAGGGTGAGGTCATCGGTGCACGACAAGACGAACCTTGCGCCCAGCGTACACACTTTGGTTGGGTGGTATTTGGCCCTGCAACAGTATCTTCAGTTTCCAATGTTTCATCGCTTTCGTTTAAGACCGTCGTTGGCGAAGATGACGTTCGCCTAGAAGAACTGGTGCACAGGTTCTGGAAGATTGAAGAGGTTCCAACGGCGGATGAATCTGACGAAGATGAGTGTGGTAAGATATTTGATACCACACACTCCCGTACACAAGACGGACGTTATGTCGTACACCTGCCCTTGCGGCGCGACGCTCCACAGCTTGGAGAGTCTTTCTCGTTGGCCATGCGCCAGTTCGAGCGGCTGGAACGACGCTTAGTTTCAGACCCTACACTGAGAGAAAACTACGTAAAATTCATGAGAGAGTATGTTACTTTGGGCCATATGGAGAAGGTAGAATCACCGTACGACCATACTGGCTGTTATTATATCCCACCTCATGCGGTCGCCGCGAAGTTTCGAGTTGTATTTAATGCTTCGGCGCCGACCACTACTGGTTTATCGCTCAACGACATTCAGCTGGTGGGTCCAAAAATCCAGGACTCGCTAATCAACATCCTGTTGCGTTTCCGGCGTTATCAAGTAGCAATTACTGGTGACATTGAGAAGATGTTCCGCCAGGTTTTGGTGGCGTCGGAGCATCGAGACTATCAGAGAATCATATGGCGAGAGTCTCCTTCCGACGAACTGGGCATATATCGTTTGAAAACAGTCACATATGGCATGGCGTGCAGTCCATACAACGCTGTTCGTGCTTTACAACAATGCGCACATGATAACTACTCGACCGTTCCTGATACTACGAAGGCGATCATCGCGCGTGAAGAGATACTCCATTCGTTCTACGTTGATGATTTTTTAACAAGTTGCGACAATGTCTCCCAAGCCATTGACCTAGCGTTGAACGTGGACACCATTTTATCCAACGGTGGATTTAAGCTAAGGAAGTGGAATTCCAATGATAGTAAGGTTTTGTTGTATTTATCTAATAACCCGTCTCTTTCTAGTTACACGTTCACGGCATCTGTGGCAACGGTATTGGGACTGAGGTGGGATTCGGTATCCGATCAGTTATTCTACCATGTCGATCTTAATCAGGCAAGTCGGATACCTACAAAGCGACACGTGCTCAGCGAGGTGGCACGTCTTTTCGATCCTGTTGGACTGATAGCACCAGTAATCATAACAGGAAAGCTATTCATTCAGAGAATGTGGTCTGCTGGTCTATCTTGGGACTCGCCTTTACCCGAAGAACTCCGTGACGAATGGCTCAAGTATCGTTCTACTTTGGAGGCCCTTAGCAAAATGCGAATCAATCGCTGGTTGGGCATGGTTCGGAATAATCAACCCACGTTACACGGGTTTTGTGACGCCAGTTCACAAGCATATGCTGCTGTTATATACATCCAAATAAATGACGCGGATGGGGTGCGCTTATCATTACTAACTGCACGAACAAAGGTAGCACCATTGAAAGGTGCGACGATACCCCGCCTTGAACTTTCGGCTGCGCTTCTTCTGGCTGAGACTTTGCATAATGTGAGAGGTGCTTTGCGTTGCATCTCCGTACATTTTATGGTCCGATTCGGCGATCGTATTGTGCACCCAACAACAATAAAACCATTCGTATCAAATAGAGTTCGCATGATTCAAGAGCTAACATCTCCCGATTACTGGTACTACGTTCGCTCGGCACAGAACCCTGCCGATTGGGCGAGTAGGGGCATCACTCCAAAGGAATTGCTGAATCATCGGCTTTGGTGGCGTGGGCCAGGTTTCATAGAACTTCAGTCAGCCGAGCAAGAAATTCTACTTAGTCAAGACGAATCAGAGGTACATCGTAGTGAAATGCGCATCGTTTCAGGAGTGGCTAGTCTTCCTTCTGCCTATCCACAACAACTCGACGCCTAGATGGTCAGGTCATACCATTGGAGGAACGATTCAGTTCCATGCAGCGATTATTGGGTACGGTGGCCATCATACTGCGTTGGTTGGGTAGATATCGACACCTTCGCCAACCTGTCATAAGTGCAGAGAAAGAGACGACGCATTGGATGTTTTGATTCGCATTGAGCAACAGAGACACTTCAAAGTCGAAATGAATCACTTGAAGACTGCTTCAGGTTTGTCATCTTCCAATAAATTAATTTCATTGAATCCATTTATAGATGAGCATCAGATGTTACGTGTCGGAGGTCGGCTCGCTAAGGCAGATGTAGAGGATGATCAACGTTTTCCCATAATACTTCCGAAATCTACTCCATTAGTTCAGCTTCTAATACGACAAGCCCATGAGACCACGCTCCATGGTGGAACCCAGCTGATGCTGCATACTTTACGACGCAGGCCGTCAAAACTTGTATACACAGATATGTGGTGTGTCGTCGTCATCGAGGTCAAGTGTTCCAACAGCAAATGGCTTCGTTACCCGGGCAGAGAGTTAAGCCTGGAAGACCATTCGTTTCATCTGGCGTAGATTACTGTGTACCGTTCACTCTGCGTATCGGTGCGAAACGCTCTCGTACTCTCGTTAAAACGTATTTGGAAATATTTGTATGCATGGCTACTAAGGCCGTTCACATAGAAGTGGTTGACGACCAGTCCGCACAAGCCTTCATCGACGCATTCACCCGCTTCATCAGCCGTCGTGGTCCGTTTTGTGATTTATACAGCGACAACGGCACTGCCTTCGTAGGCGCTAATCGACTTCTCCAAGAAGACTTTTCGGCATGGCAAAGCGCTTATACTCAACACTCCTTAGCGAGCACAGGGACGAATTGGCATTTCATCACACCGAGTGCTCCTCATCAAGGTGGTCTTTGGGAGGCTGCTGTCAAGAGCGCTAAACGTCACTTGGTCCGCTGTGTTGGTTCGCAAACTTTGTGGTATGGTCAATTACAGACTTTAGCCGCACGCATTGAGGCATATCTGAATTCTCGTCCGATAGCTCCGCTCTACGATGATCCTCACGACAAACTTGCGTTAACACCCGGCGATTTCCTTATCGGCGCTCCGCTTCTGGCTGTTCCAGAACCAGACGTACGCCATATTCCAACCAACCGCTTGAAGCAATGGCAATGGGTCAGACAAGTGCACCAAGAGTTCTGGGGGCGATGGAGTGAGGAGTACCTGACCACACTTCAACGGCGCAATAAGTGGCAACGGCGCAAACCAGATATAAAGATCGGTGATATTGTGGTGGTTAAGAGCGAGAACCTACCGCCAACTCAGTGGCGTATGGGTCGTGTGACAGGAGTCCATCCTGGCGACGATGGTGCCATACGCAATGTCACCTTGAAGACCGCCAGTGGAATTATGAAGCGAGCTGTCCAGAAACTGTGCCGCCTCTTCGATCAAGAATATTTCGAGTCCGCCGACTCGACCGGGCAGGATGTTTAGGATTACTCCTTCGAATGTTTTACCAAACGTCATCAAACAAATGAAACGTTACGTCCCGTCAACTGAAGGAAATTTTATATTGACTGTATGGCAGCACTGTCACATACATATATGTACCAGTATTTTTTTTCAAATTTGTGTCATATCATTTTGCGCTTGTAATTTTCATATTTCATCATTCTCAATAAACGGTTCAATCTGTTCAGTTATATTATACGGAATTCCGCGGTACAGTTATTGCTAACAAACACAAAGCCGTTATCATAAACAAAAAATGAACATAAGCAGAACGTTATCTAATGAGTAGTGAGCGCCGCTCAAGTGATATCAGCTGCAGCCTGCAGGTGAACTCTTTGGTAAACAGTGAGAGATGCTCCTATCTATTATTGTTGTTGTTTTTGATCAGCTGCCTAAAGGCAGAGGCAATACCAATTGTATCAGATTTGAAGTTCATGCGTTTGTCGCTGGGTGTATTTATGATGTGCAGCATCTCTAATATGTAGCGTTTGTTGTAATTCCTCTCTTGCTGTAGAAGTTCTACATTTTCTAAATTGGGAGAGTGTCCAGTTTCTCTGCAATGCTGTGTTAGCGCCGTTTTGCCATCATTAGGGTTGTTGTGATTTGTAATATTCGTTTTATGCCCGGAAATCCTCGTTTTTAGTTTTGATTTAGTAGTCCCCACATATACTTTGTCGCATACGTGGGACCCGTCCCCATTACATTGAATTTTATATATCAAGTCCGATTTCTCATATTTATCTATTCTACTCTTGGTATTACTGAAAATTTGTCGCAACTTATTATTGTAGGTAAAGGCTAAATTACTACTCGTTTATATTTAAAAAGTTATAATTCAAAGGCCGTAAACAACAAAAATAATTAAAATTTTTTTTTAAATGTTCGTCATCCGATTTTGCTAATTTTTATTTAGCATGCATATAGTAGTAGGAGTAACGTTCCTGCCTAATTTCACCATGATATCTTCAACGGTTGTCAAATTACAGCTTGCAAAACTTTTAAATTACCTTTTTTTAAAAGTGGGTGGTGCCACGCCCATTGTTCAAAATTTTACTAATTTTCTATTTTGCGTTATCAGGTCAACGTACCTACCAATTTTCATCGCTTTACCCGTCTTTGGTAATGAATGGGGAATATTTTGATTAAAGGTCCACGATTTTCCAACTTTTTTTTTTAGGGGTAGAGGGCGTCTGAAAATAATAAAATATCATCCGGAACTCTAGGAAACTCTTAGTTTATTAGAAAAAGCTTTTAAATTCCGAAATTTGGTGATATTACAACTTAAGTTTTGCTCCTGAAATTCTGAAACTTTTCGAAAGTGGTATCCAAAGACTCGTATTTTCGTCAAGATTCAGAATCGAAAAAAAAGTTATTCGCAAAAACCGGTAGGTACTATTGTCGCTTTTTTCGTTGTTGCAATTAAACAAACGAAAGCATATCCCTTCAAGACGGAGGTAACTAGTTCACCCACACATTCAAAGCTTTTTTCGCTCTCCACTAACACATCGACGTTTCGTGCTGTCATCGAATTGACAGTGGCATCTTTAATAACAATTTATTAATTATTCCAGGAAAACATTGAAACGAAGAAAAAATATAATTGTGATAATAGAACTCATACAAACTGTCGTTTAACCTGGTGTGTAAAAAAAAAAAATTCTTGTGCTACGGGCTTTTAACTTGTGACATGTGTTAGCTGTTTAAGCACTTCTTGGCACCAATTGGATCTGGAAGATTCGATTTCCAAAACCAAAAAAAGGTAATGTTTTACAAGACAGTGCACAACCTAAACAAACGTGGTATCAAAAGACGCGTGTCGAGCTCCATTTTTAGAATTCGAAAGCGAAAATTAAAAATTTTGTTGCACAGAACACCTTTTTGCGTTGGCGACCTTCGCTTAAAATAATATTAAGGGTAACCTTTTACAAGACGGTGGCCCACCTAATTTAAAAATTATCAAAATTATGTTTTGACAGAAATAAAAAATTATATTTTAGTTTTCGGATACTAAAAACGGAGCTCGAGGCGCGTCTTTTGATTCCACCTTTGATAATTTTTTATAAAAATTAGTTGGTACACCGTCTTGTAAAACGTTACCATATTAAGTTGTATAGATTCGACGGGATGGCCTAGAACGTTTCATAACTAAATAGTTAGTTTAGAGCGGTAAACGACTCACACACACGACAATATAAAATTGATACACCTTAAAGTCGTTTAAACAATATATTTATTGTTTTGTCTTTATTAAATTAAAAATACAAGAGCAAAACAATTGTTTCGACACATACGTAGTGTCTTCATCAGTTGCTACGATCACCTAACCAAAACAAAATAAAAATAAACAAAGTAAGCTTAACTAAATCAAACAAACGAATTTAGAAAAAGCTAATACAATGCAACAAGTTAAAGAGAGTTACAAGAACAAAAAACAAAGTAATTATATATGTCTGTATGTATAACAATAAACGGAACCATCAAACATTACTGAAGAGCTGCGAATAGACTCGAATACAGTGGGCCTGTATTACGATTTACCGAGTCACTTTTGTTTACATATATATGTAAAGATTCTAGAATATTTAATCTGCTATTATTTGTTTCTGCTTTTATTATTTGACAATCGTCTTCGCTTATTCGGTGCCTATTCGATAAAGCATGTTCAGCGATTCCACTTCTCGGGTCAATATTCTTTATATATTTTAAATGCTCATTTAACCGAATTCGTACAGTGCGGGACGACTGACCAATGTACTTAGCGCCGCATATATTCCCATCGTCGTTTTTTTGCGAGCACGTTATTGAATACACGCCCGGCTTGTCCAAATTTTCAAATCTGTCCTTCGTTGTTTTCAATAGGGATTTTAACTTTGTTGTTGTTTTTGGGGCCAACATTACATTTACTTGCCTATAAAGTTTTTGTAAGTCATTAAAGCTGTTTGGATCATAAGTCATGCTACACCAAGTCTTCTTATCATCCACGCACACTGTGTCAAAAAATGAACTACTCTCCCTTCGTTCCTTTTTGTTGTGGTGCTTTTTAATTATTTGCAATATAATGCTGGAGCTATAACCATTTGTTTTCGCGATGCTCACGATATTTTCCTTTTCTTTTTTGTATGCCGAATCACTGAGCGGCACATTTACTAGCCGGTGAGCCATAGAATTGAAAGCGGCTAATTTGTGGGAAAGGTGGTGATTGGACTCAATCGGAATAAATCGATCAGTCGAGGTGGGCTTCCGATATATATCGAATTCGGTATTTCCATCGATATCTCGTTTTATTTTTAGGTCCAAAAACGGTAGCTCATTATTGGATTCATATTCACATGTGAACTGTATTGCATTATTTTTTGAATTGAATAGAGTCAGGGTTTCTTCGATTTTTTCACTCTCCATAATAATAAAGCAATCGTCAACGTATCTGCAATAGAAGAGTGGAAATAGAGAACTTTGAACAAGTTGTTCTTCTAAACTGTTCATGAACAAATTGCATAGAAACGGACTTATGCTTAAACCCATTGGTAGGCCCTCTGTTTGTTCGTAGAAAACTCCTCTAAACTGGAAAAATGATAGGTTTATACACGCAGAGGTCAAATGAAATAAAGCGTTGGCGATGAACGGGTTGATATTTTGTTTATCCAGCCAAACTTTCAAGGCATCCAAAGCACCATTTTTCGGTACCTTAGAAAAATACGAAGTTATGTCAAAGGAAGTAAAGCATTCGTTCGGATTTATCTGCATAGAAAAGGAAAAAATCGCGAGCATCGCGAAAACCATTGGTTATAGCTCCAGCATTATATTGCAAATAATTAAAAAGCACCACAACAAAAAGGAACGAAGGGAGAGTAGTTCATTTTTTGACACAGTGTGCGTGGATGATAAGAAGACTTGGTGTAGCATGACTTATGATCCAAACAGCTTTAATGACTTACAAAAACTTTATAGGCAAGTAAATGTAATGTTGGCCCCAAAAACCACAACAACAAAGTTAAAATCCCTATTGAAAACAACGAAGGACAGATGTGAAAATTTGGACAAGCCGGGCGTGTATTCAATAACGTGCTCGCAGAAAAACGACGATGGGAATATATGCGGCGCTAAGTACATTGGTCAGTCGTCCCGCACTGTACGAATTCGGTTAAATGAGCATTTAAAATTTATAAAGAATATTGACCCGAGAAGTGGAATCGCTGAACATGCTTTATCGAATAGGCACCGAATAAGCGAAGACGATTGTCAAATAATAAAAGCAGAAACAAATAATAGCAGATTAAATATTCTAGAATCTTTACATATATATGTAAACAAAAGTGACTCGGTAAATCGTGATACAGGCCCACTGTATTCGAGTCTATTCGCAGCTCTTCAGTAATGTTTGATGGTTCCGTTTATTGTTATACATACAGACATATATAATTACTTTGTTTTTTGTTCTTGTAACTCTCTTTAACTTGTTACATTGTATTAGCTTTTTCTAAATTCGTTTGTTTGATTTAGTTAAGCTTACTTTGTTTATTTTTATTTTGTTTTGGTTAGTTGATCGTAGCAACTGATGAAGACAATACGTATGTGTCGAAACAATTGTTTTGCTCTTGTATTTTTAATTTAATAAAGACAAAAACAATAAATATATTGTTTAAACGACTTTAAGGTGTATCAATTTTATATTGTCGTGTAGAAAGTTTCATGTTATACAAAATCGCTCCCGAGATGGTCGGGCTAGTACCTTAACGGTTCCCAGAACGTACCCGATCTGCATCCGGCAAAGGACCAACAAAGTCGATAACGGGGAGTGTCCTTATCGCTACAACAACAACAACATTATTTACTTTCTGCTTTTCATTCATACATATGTGCATTTTTAAATAATAAAAAAAAAATGTTATATTATTCTAATAGATAGCATCTCTGCCGGGGTGCGATTCAGCTCCGAATATGCCAAAACCAGAGGAAACTTACAATTAAATGCAGATTCTCGTGCCATTTGCCAAGGATTATCCGGTAAACAAGCTACTTTACACAACCAAAATGCTTTGGAATACGGTACCAAACTTGTTGGATGTATTTCCCTAAAAAAGGGTGGAACTACGCATCTTGGTTTGCGAGTATTTGCTTCGGTGATTTATATTGATTTGATTAAAAATTGCAATAGTATATAATGTAATGTGAATTAAAATTGAATAGGTAGCAGGAGCAAAAAGGCAACTGATCCACATGCAACTGTTATTTATGTGGCGCCACCGGGACCAGCTGCTGCTATCCTAGAAGCATTAGAAGCAGAAATTTCTTTGATTGGTTGCATCACCAAAGATGTGCCATAACATGATATGGTTCGCGTTAAGCACGCTCTCTTAAATCAAAATAAATCGCGTGTAGTCAGGCCCGATTGTCCAGGATCATCGCACCAGAAAGGGTAAGTAAATTGCCTACCATATTAAATATATAAACAACCATGTATGAATTTGGTAGTGATAATTTGTCATGCTTTTGTTGATAATCAACTGAAGAATGCAAATACCAAAGAGTTCAAAGTTCGTGTAAATACGAATTGATTTCTTTAAATAGCGTTTATAGAAAATAATACATATGTATGTATGCATACAACTGCATAGAAAGGGAGGAATTAATTAATTATGATCGGTAGATTTATAGGATTTTTATTATTTTCCCTGCGTCGCCGTTGCCATTACATTGCGTTAAGAGAGGACATTAAGACCTTATTACCCACAGCCAGTTAAAATTTTAATAAATTTTGCTCTTTCCATTACTGATTCAAAACCTGGAAAGTTATATATCTAGCACTCAATGGAGAATGGTAAATTTTGGCAGACTTTCGCATTGCGTTCACTATTAATATTCAATCCCTAGAAGGTTCAATGTAGTTATATCAATAGCTCCCGAGATGTTACCGGAACGTAGATAGATAGATAATTTATTGCACAGTGACTTGCACATCACCTTCACAGCACCTCATCCTAGCCGACTTCTTTGATGAACTCTGCAGAGTTCTTGGCTTGAGGGATGTGGGAAATGTACTGGCCATGGTAAGCCCATAAACTTAGCCCTACGTTTTGAGATTGCGTCTTTTCTAGGAGGACATGGTCCGCCGTCTGCTGATCGATCACAAAATCGGCATGTGTTATTCGATAGTATACCCAGTTTCTGCAAACGGCTGTTCAGTCTATAATGTCCTGTAAGAATAGCTCTTGGGATTCTTAGGTTATCTTTCGAGAGGTCTATTATTTCCCTGTAGCGATTTGTGCTATAACCTCCTAACAGTAACTTAGATTGTCTCAAACCTGGCGTATTGCGCCAGTGTTCTTCTCTCTTTTCCCTCCCTTTTACTAATAAATTCCCCTGTGAACCATCTGGCAGGAACGGCTCGGGATCGATGGGCCATGCAGTCCCTTCCTCTCTTTCCGGGTTGTCCTCCTGCTGTTGTTGTTGTATCAGTGCTTCGCCCCATCCAATTGTTGCGACCGATCACAAATTGTCATCAATGTCATCTAACGGGAGTCCGAGGAAACAGAAAGTTTCAACAGGGGTGGACCATAATGAGAGGAGTGTTAGAGGCGTTGATTCCACAATACAGCTAAAGAGATGGTTGTTGTAATGTGGGGACACATTACAAGCAGGATATATGTTTTGAATCTCGGGGTTGATTCTGGATAGGGAAGAGTTTAACCTGTTACAGTATCCAGATCGCAGTTGAGCTAGAGTGACTCGCGTTTCCTTAAGGAGTGTGCGTTCCTACTCTGCTGGTTTTCACCGGGAAATTCCTGGCATAGAGGTCTGACTCCTGTTTGTGGAGTTCACTGAGGACCTGCTTGTGTTTTTCAACTTCATACGGCTGTGTCCTCAGGTGTCGTATTTTCTCATAATGTAATGAGGGCGTGAACAATAAGAAGCCACAAAAGATTTATAAAAGTTACGAGGACGTCGGGTTTTGGGATCAAGCCCAGAGCAAGCTGTCCGATGCAACCATCCCTTGCACATGATACACTGACAAGAGTATGACCGTCCTAAAAAAATTGTTTTCCGGCAAACGCAGCAAAACCATTTCTCAGGACCAGGGTCAGGAGAAGGACCCGGATTGGGTTCGATACCTTCCAGGAGGAGGAGAGTATGGCGCAGACCCGCTGCATGGATCTGCTTGGAGGATGATAATTTGTCGGAGGGACGCAACAAATTAAACACCAGAGTCCGCCTGTTCATTACCCTCTACTCCCCTATGGCCTGGGACCCAGGGCAATAGTACTAAGTTGTGTGCTCCTAATTGATTCAGATTTTCTACGCACTCAGGGATCAGTGCTGACTTTATTTCGAACGCCACAATTGCCCTTAGTGGGGCCTGACTGTCTGACTGAGTATGGCAATTGTTTCATTGGAGTATCAGCGCTGAAGGTTCAGCTCAGCGCACCAACTTATGGCGAATACTTCCGCTTGAAAAATGCCCGTATGTGCTTCCCGGAGGAACGGAAATTATCGGCTATGCAGATGATATTGTCGTAGTAGCAGTGGCCAAGAAACTTGATCTGCTCCAAGCATTATTTAGTGACGCCGTGGGAAGAATAAAGGAATGGTTGACGAACATGGGGCTGGAGATGTCTAGCAATAAGACAAAAGTGGTTCTGATGAGCTCAAAGCGGAATCTGGATGAGTTGGTCCTAACCATAGGAGATTATCAAATAAATTCAAACCCTCCTTGAAATATGTAGGAGTCATCATTGACTCAAAACTAACTTTTAGGGAGCACTTCAGGGCGGTGGGGAGAAAGTTTCTAGAGTTAGTGGAGCCCTAACGCGAATAATGACCAAAATCGGCGGCACAAGTGAAGCTACCCGTCAGTTATTATCCAAAGTAACCAGCTCTATAATATTGTAACGAAATTGCTTGCAAATCCTTTTATTTGCAATCCTCTGCTAAGTTAGAATCACTAAACTGTTGAATAAATAACTCCAATATTGAATAATGGAAAAATGGCCTTTATTAAAGTACTTCACAATACACTTATACTTTGCTACTCGCTGGCTTAATAACCAAACTGATTGATAACTCAAATGAAACTCTACTATTGGCCGCCAGATCGCGTGCTTAATCAAACTGATTGATAGCTCAACTCAAACTGAATTACTTCTTACTCGCTTGCCACGCTTTTATAGTTTACGCTGCATACTTCTAGGCTCTTCGATTTCCAGAACTTACTAGTTGTTTCGGCTACAAAATCGCCAGCCACAACTACGTGCACAAATTATTGCTCTCTCTTGTGACAACTCAGATAAGATATATGCATGTGTTTGTGCATTGCCGCTCCGCTGCTCGTATACGTACATATGTGTAGAGGCAATTATTTATTCGTTTATGTAGATACATAATGATTGAATTATTGATGTGAATGTTTGTAGTTTACAGTCTCTCGCGCGCATATAGGCGTATAAGTAAATGCATCTGTGTGTGACATCTCTCTGGGCTGCCTTATATATGTGTGTACTGGATTTGATTATTAACGTAAATACTGCTTGGCATGGCCTTAGCATCGCCTTAGTGATGGGATAATTTAGTGATGCTAATATCCGTGACAATATTATATGCAGAACCAGTATGGCACGGATCTAAAATGGTCCGCCAAAAAAATACTAGCAGCCTACCGCATTACCGCTATACGAATAGCATGTGCTTATCGGACGGTGTCCGACGACGCGACCCATGTTTTATCCAGGAAAATCCCAGTAGATCTACTCTCAGGTGAAATGGCCCATCTGTATGGCATTGGAATCAGCCGACCATCTGAAGATTCTAAGAAAAGCGCAAGGTCACGAACAATAGTTAGGTGGCAAGAACGGTGGGAAGATTCGAGAAAAGGGCGCTGGACCTTCATGCTAGTCCGGAATATAGCGGAATGGTACAAGCGAAAATACGGGCAACCAAATCACCCATATATTGAGTGGGCACGGTGGCTTCAAGAAATATCTACATAAGCGTGGGATAGAGAAGGATCCTTTCTGTCCAAGCCGTCCCTCCGAATTGGAAAGCGAAGAACATCTAATGTTTCGTTTTCACGGCGAAAGACTGTCTGTAAACAGAGATTTTGGAGAGGAGCCTTCCATTAGGAATTTATATCCACGAATGTGCGGACAAATAGATTGTTGGATTGCTGTGAGCAAGATGGCCTTTATAATAATGACGATATTTATGCAAGCCGAAAGGGAGCGCAGAGAAATGCGCATACGAAATAGTGGCGACTAAATCGCCTCACCCCTCCCCCCTCGTGACGTTATGCCTAACGGCGGTCGCACAGGGTGCGGACACATGAACAGGATTAGCCTGGTTTCATTGGACTACTTGAGGGTAGTGCGCTACCCCAACGTCCAATAAAAAAAAGACAAGTTGAGTCGTGTCTGGTGTTGTTGGGTGAGCGGCCAGACAGCAGGGTGCAAAAAATGCAGAAAATGGGGGAAAATTAGATGTAGCAAACGTCTATATTCTGTATCATAGGATCAACTTGGAGACAACCAAACGTTTATTTTCCTGTCCAACATAGAACTGGTGCACGGCACTGTTGCTAAAGAAGGTTAGGCGTAGTCATATCAATTCGTTCCCGGGAAACAATGTCATCAATCCACGGAATCGAGTTTAATTTAGCTGTTATTGAGAGTAAGCATTTTATGTAGATTATGCCCGAGTTTAAAAGTATTTATTACTAAAATTTACGAGGGTAAATTTTATTTTAACTAGGTTTGCATAATCCAAAAGAACTTAGTCATGAGGCACATGAAGACGACCTTCCTCATAGTGGAGAATGTGTCTCAGACAACTCCATAAGGGATCCGGAATTTAATTTATCACGATCTGCTACTAGTATGGATTGCTCATCAAACGACGAAGAAACTTCTCACCAGCCCGATAATTTAAACGGCCTTGTGAAACCAAAATCAAAGAAAAAGCTTCGCCGTGACCTTAGAAATAGGGACAAATCATACACAACGCGTTCAGGTAGGATAGTTAAAGCCAGGGCCTGCAATCTAACGCTTGATTTATGTAGAAACAAATGCAAAGAGAAATTTACAACTGAACAAATAGAATCTCTATTTAAACATTACTGGTCTCTGGGAAGTTATGACCAAAGAATTTTGTACATTGGATCATTAGTAGCTGTTGGGGATAAAAAATGTGACACCCTATGCAATACAGTAGAACGCAAACGAAATCGAGAAAATTCAATGCAATATTAATTCCAGATTAATAGCAATACAATCAAAGTATGCAAAAAGCATTTTAGGCAATGTTTCAAGGAAAGTAATAACTTTATTAAATCGGTCGTTAGAAAAAAAAAATTAGTTGTCCGTCTATGCAATTTAGTGATCATCGAGGCAAGCATACTCCTACATCTAAGATTGATGCTTCGATGGAAAATGAAATTAAAGAACACATTTTAAGTTTCCCTGCATACGAAATCTATTACAACCGGCGCGATACGTCTCAAAAATATTTATCTGCTAGTCTCAATTTATCGTCTATGCACCGCCTTTACAAGGAAAAAGTAAGCAATCCAGGAAGCCTTTCTAAATACTCTGAAATTTTCAAAAATCTTGGTCTTAATTTTAAAGAACCTAAGGTATACACTTGTAGCACATGCGAAACTTACGTTGCAAAAATAAAAATCGCTCTAACCGAAGATGAAAAAGCTTCATTGATTGAGCAATAAGAAATTCATATAGCTAAAGCTGAATTGGCTTATGAATCTAAACGACAAGATAAAAAGCGCTCGGTGGAATCGAACACAATTAAAAGTTTTGAATTCGATTTACAGCAATGTTTACCAACACCTTTTCTTCGAAATTCAATCAGTTTCTACAAAAGACACCTATGGACGTTTAACTTAACGGTTCACGATCTTGCAACTAATGCAGCAAAATGCTTTATTTTGCACGAAGCTATGGCTAGACGTGGTGGAAATGAAATTTCCTCATGTCTTTTTAAATGGTTAAAAATGTTGCCAGCAGAAACGAAAACAGTTATATTTTATAGCGATTCGTGCGCAGGGCAAAATAAAAATTCGTTTGTTTCTGCCATGTTCATTTCATTTATTTCCAATGCGTCTACATTGGATCACATTGACCACAAATTCCTCGAACCCGGCCATACACATATGGAGTTCGATAGTGATCACGCCCTTATTGAGCGAAAGAACAAAAAAACAAATGTCAAAATTGAGACCCCAAGAGATTGGTACCAATTCGTAAATACTATTGGACCCAAATTGCAAACTATTGAAATGCAGCCAAATGACAAATGCCAAATCAAAACTTTCTTGGAAACGTTTCAATGAGGATGGCGAAAAATTTGTATGGCACGATATTCGATGGCTTCGTTATACCAAGATGTCCAACAAAGTCGAATACAAAACTTCATTAGATAATGAAGAACCATTTGAAATCTTAAAGGTGGGCAAAAGAGGGTGTTCTATAAAAGGATTTGGAGAAATACAAATATAAAGAACTTACCATGCATTTCTAAAGAAAAAAAGAAAGATCTTATGGACTTGAAGCAGTTTATAAAACCAGAATTCACTCATTTTATGACAGTATTCCCACAAGTATGTAGCAGCTTAATACCCATCCCGATTTGACGGAGTGTGACAGCGACGAAAATTTTTGAAATAATATTTTTATGTATTTATAATAAAAATATGTACATGTGAATTTTTAACTGAATTGAATGAAATGGATCTTTAATATCGATAAAAATTTTTAATTGTAGTTCTAGAAACTATAGTTATAGTTGAAAAAGAATATGATTTTAAGTTAGTTAAAGCTGTTTGACACAATTTTTTATGTGCTATCTGTCAAAAGTGCTCCAACTAATTTAAAATTACTATAAATATGTATTCGAGTATTTTTGAAAATAATAAATAAACTTACTGTGAGTCATATCGTATTTCAAGCTTTACTATATAAAACTGACTAAAGTGAATAAAATTAATAAATTAAAAGTAAGGAATAATAGCATAACAACACATAAGATTTCAACTTTAGGTACTTCTTAACATTTTTTATTCGGAATAACAGCCCAACTCAAACTAAGACATTTTAAATTTTTTAATTCAACAAGTCATAACAGCCTAACAGTTTTTTTCCTTTATATCTTTCAAATTAAACAAAAACATAACAGTTTGCTTGCAAAGTTAAAAAGAAGACCGATTCACCTTGTGTATTTACCAAACGATTAGCAATAAATATCATACCCTGATTTGCAGTAATGATTTGAAACTTTAAATTGCTATCTTGAAAAAATTGAAAGACATACTTAGGCGGTTATGACTTGTGACCACAGATATGTAAAGTTCACTAGAGTAATAAGGGAATAATTTAAATTGTAAAAAAACATTGTATATATGAATTCTTTATAATTAAATATTATCTGAACATAAAGGACGCGTTTCATTCATGGAAAAAGCGATTTGACAGAAGGTAACCGGTGCGGGTAACCGGCAAGCGAGTTACCCGTGTTGTTGTTGTTGCATATGTTTTGGTTAGCGATAACGAAAACATAGCTGAAGAAGTAACTTCAAAATATAAATAACATCGAGCGAGAAGGAATGTCGAAAACACAATAGGTAAGGGCGAGAAAGCGAGTATCACGTACACTACTTTGAGAGAGCGCATGCGTTACTTTTTTCACGACGTCAATGTAAAAGTGATTAAAGCTTGGTACGCAGATCACAAGTAATTGCTCAAGAAAATTTTTGCCTTTTTTCTTGCGTGAAAAATAGTAGTATGGAAGTAATT
The DNA here is from genome assembly GCF_040869045.1 of Eurosta solidaginis. Lineage (NCBI taxonomy): Eukaryota > Metazoa > Arthropoda > Insecta > Diptera > Tephritidae > Eurosta > Eurosta solidaginis. The sequence goes on along the minus strand of NC_090324.1, from coordinate 66,991,249 downwards.
TTGACGTTTAAAAATCTCCGGTGAATAGTGAAACAAGCAAGAAGAAGAGCACATAAACAAAAGAAATATAAAGAATGTCACTTCCTTATTAGGGAAAGTATTCGCAAACATATATTTTTAATAATTTTCTGTCTAATAAATGTTGTTATTTTTCTAGAGTGGTCCTCAAATCAGCTACACCATGAACATCAATTTCCGGCAGTGTTAAATCTCCATACCAGCAAACAGATGAACAGCAAATGCCACCGCAACTGGGTCCAATGACACGACAGCCTGGTCTAATGCAGTCAAAATCCGGTCAAATGCCACCTCAACACCCTATGCGCCAGTCATTTGGTGGCCATGAGCAACAAGGTCCTCCAGAAATGCCGCCCGCATCTACTGAACCAGGTGGGGCGATGACACCACATCCAGTTATGCCAAGGTATATACCACAACAGCAACCGGGTTAGGCAATGCCACGATAACAGCAGCAACAACCTCCCCAGGATGGCTATCTGCGAATGCCACAAAATCCGGGCTATCCACCACAACCTCAAAATCCAGGTTATCCTCTACAACAACCAGGTGCACCACCTGGTTACATGGGTCAAATGATGCCACCAACACAACCTGGAGAGACGCCAATGCTCAGTCAACCACCCAAGCCGGGTCAACCCCGAATACCCGGACACGTCCGGACTTTCTGGTTATAATGTATGCTAATACAACTAATAATTTACTAATTTGCTGATGATTATTTTTGTGTTATTTTCTTTAGCAACCACCTGCAACTGTTACTGGTAAATATCAACACCCGCAACAGTATGATCAAGCCCAACGCCGTTTAGATCCCGATCAGATGCCAAATCCGATAAGCGTTATCATTGAAAATCAAAATAGCGCTGGTGGTGCTTTTATTACTAATGAACAGGGTTTATTACCACCACTGGTGACCACAAAATATGTGGTAGAAAATTAGGGTAACTCCTCGCCACGTTACGTTAGGTATCGATAATCGAAATTAATGTTTTGTTTGGCAATTACATTGATCTTTCTTCTTTGCAGGTCGTCTTTGTATTGCATACCTGCAACAGCTGATTTATTAAAAACAACAGCTTTGTCCATTACACTTACCGCCTCACCAATGGTACGCACGGTTGAGGGTGAATATGAGCCACCCATTATAAATTTTGGTGAATTGGGTGCAATTAGATGTAATATTTGCAAGGCTCATATATACAATTTGTAGATGCTGGTCGTCGTTTCCAAAGTCTTGTGTGTAAAGTAACAACAGATGGTAAAAAAATCTGTAAATTTTGCTTGTGTTCATTGATCCATATTTTTTCTCAACAGTGCCAACTGAATATTTCCAACATTTGGGCCACACCGGACAGCGTGTAGATAAATATGAATGTCCTGAACTTGTATTGGGTACGTATGAGTTTTTGTGTAAAAAATGTTTGGGTACCGATAGCTCTCAAGGTAAACCTCAACTCATATCCAACATCAATGCCTCTCAATCAATTGTGGACGCTATACGCACTACATTGGGTCCACGCAGTATGGACAAGCATATTGTTGATTCCAGTGGTAAGGCCACAATTTCAAATGATGGGGCAAGCAGTATGAAACTATTGCGTATTGTGCATCCAGCCGTAAAACTCTAGTCGACATCGCCAAATCTCAAGATGCTGAGGTAAGTTTTTTGTTATATTAGAATCTGTAGAATAAAAATGTTTCTCTTATCAGGTCAGCGATGGCACCACTTCAGTAGTACTTTAAGCAGGTGATCTTAAAACAACTTAAGCCATATGTTGAGGAAGGCGTGCATGCACATATCATCATTAAAGCTATACGTAAAGCATTACAATTATGCATGACCAAAATATGACATGGCTGTACATCTAGAGGCGCCAATCAAAGGAATAACAACGTGCTTTATTGGAAAAAGGCGCTGCCACAGCAATGTCCCCCAAACTTATTCATCAACAAAAAGATTTATTTTCTAAAATGGTTTTGGACGCTGTACTTTCCTTTAGTGGACCCAAAGTCATACAAAAAATATAAAATCGCAAAATTAAATATAGAATTGGAATTAAAGGCTTTTATTCAGTCTATAAATTTCACTTTCAGACAATGTATGTATATACAAAGAAACATTAAAAACTAAAAAAAATATACATACAAACAGTGGCTCCGAAATCTATAATAGAAGCCACCTAAACAAAAGTTGCAAAAGTTACAGAGAGTTAATTAAACTTTGAAAAACAGATATAAAAGTTTGCACCTTTTTTGGCAGAGGGTCTAGCAAATTTTTGAGTACGCAGTTTTGTAGCCCAATCAATTTCAAAATAATAATGTAAATGCTAGAACGACTAAAAAGTTTATCTGAATTTTCAGAACTTTTTTGTAGAGGCTGTTCAACATTTTCTTCCATACAAAAGACAATTTTTCTCATGTGTTGTATGGAAGAAATTTCTCAACAGCCCCTACAAAAAAATTCTCAAAATTCAGATAAACTTTTTAGTCGTTCTAGCATTTACACCATTATTCTGAAATTGATTGGGCTACAAAACTGCGTACTCAAAAATTTGCTAGACTCTCTTCCAAAAAAGATGCAAATTTTGATGTCCGTTTTTCAAAGTTTGATTAATTCTTTGTAACTTTTGCAACTTTGGTTTAGGTGGCTTCTATTATAGATTTAGCTATATTTTGCAAATTAGAGTGCCTTTTTGTTATGCAAATTATACAGCCTTCCTGTGATGCATTTTAATCGAGATTTTGATACAATATAGAATATTTAATGGTTCATCTAATGACCTGATTAGATCAAAGTTTAAAAAATGGCACACTCACGCTTCTGACAATCAAGTGACGATATGTACAGTGTGCGCCAAAACTAAAGCACCGAAGTCTCTGTTGCTTTTGGTTAAGTAAAATCTTAAATGCAAGTTCTTAATTCAGTGGGGCGTATACTCTAAATTAGTTGCAACTTTTTTGACAGATAGCCCATTGGAAGTTTTGTCAAAAAGCTACAACTAACTTTAAGTACCCACTTAATTCTGACTATGAATATGCCCCAATATTTTGCTTTTATTTGTGAAGACCACATCTACGGCTGAGTGGAACATCACCGTATTTCAAAACATTTTTCGAAAATTCCCTTTCTCAGAAATTGTTTCACGAGCGCCTTAAATTAGAACTTGTTTCAAAAATGCCCTATTTCAAAACTTGGTTCAAGAACGTCCTATTACAGAATGAGTTTCAGAAATGCCCTATCTCAGCTGCAAGTGTATTTAGTTTTCGTTCAAATATGACCTTTTGTAAACTCATTCTAAAATACGGCGTTTTGGAACTAAGTTATAAAATAGGGCGTTTTAGGAAAAAATTCTAAGTTAAGGTGTTCTTGAAACAATTTCTGAGAAAGGGCATTTTTTTAAATGTTTTGAAACAGGGTGATCTTCCACTCAGCCGTCGATATACTAAACATTTACATACTATATTGAGTATATGTTCTTCCTTAATAAAAGAGACTTAACATCCTAGAACTTATAATTTGACTTTTGTTGAGCTATGTAGATGTTCTGAAAGGAATTTCGGTGCTTTATTTATGTCGCACACTATATATCATAAATTTCACCAACAGACTTCAATACTTACTCTTGGAGAGCTCATTAATAATACAATACAATAAATAATAATAAAGGCATGCTTTCAATAAGCGCCTATAAACTTCCCCTCTTATCCATAAAAAAATAAAATAGGTTTATTTAGCTCTTATAATTGGAAATTTGTATGGAAATGTCATTTTAAAATGCTTTATAAACCTTCAATATTTTATATGAATAATGGGATTAAATAAATATACCGCCTTATACATAAAAAATCATGAGGGTTTATTAAGATTTTTAAAATGACATTTCCATACAAATTTCCAATTATAAGAGCTTAATAAACCTATTTTATTTTTTTTTATGAATAAGGGGTATACTTTACAACAAACATAAAATAACATTTCTTTTTATCTAATAATATATTGGGTAATATGAACAAAAGAGTTTGCTAATAGACTTCAATATTTGGACGCTTTAAGAGCTTATTAAATTCATTAAATGTATACTTTCAATACGGGCCTGTATTAGGTTGAGGCGATTTGGCAATTTATACCGTGCCGTCGAAATTATAGTTCCTCATGTTCGTACGAACCAAAAATTTAATGTTGTTATAAAAAAAATTAAAAACTTAGAAGGAATCATTCGCAAATCTAAATCTTTTCCATTTTGAATTCAGAAAACGTCAACTGAATTTCAGAATAGGTAATTGGATTTCAGAATAGGCAATTGAAATTCAGAATGTGTGAAGTGGATTTCAAAAATAGACAATTCAATTTCGGAAGGCATCAATTGGATTTCAGATATCAAACAATTTATTACGCAAAGTTGGAAAATAATTTGTAAGTTCAAGGCATTTCATAAATTCATTTAAATGTAAAATGGTTCGAAAGGTATTTTCTGAAATCCACTTGACGATTTCTGAAATCCAATTCACACATTCTGAATTCCAATTACCTATTCTGAAATCAAATTAACATATTCTGAAATCCAGATAAATATTCTTAATCCAAATGACAAATTTTGAAATTCAATTAACTATTCTGAAAGGTGTAGTTGACCGATCAATTAAAAAAAAAAAAAAAAAAAAAATAATTTGGCAATGAGTGTATGTTGTAGACCAATTTTTTGTTCGTACCAACATAAGGAATCATAATTTCGACGGCGCGGTCTAGCCTGCTTACTTAAATATAATTTATAACAATTTTTCATGAGGACGATATGTGATCACAGGTGGTGCACTGACGTACAGACCAATTTATTCTGTGGTCTGGCTGGATTTGTGTTCCACGATTTTCTGTAGAAGGATACTGTTTATGTGAAGACACATGTCATCTCCGACAGAACGTGGCAGCTTATTTAGCAGCCAGTCAAAAGTCGATAATGCCTGGGCGTATGGGGATTTCTTACGATCCTCCAAAAACTCCTCTTGCTTTTTTAAAATTCTATTGAAGCGCCCCCACTTCTCATCTGGACTTTGAGATAACGTATACGGTTTCGAACGCTTTGGATTCTGTAAATACAAAATGATAGGTCTATTTATATATTTTATTTATTTATTATTTATAAAACATCATGCTGTTGGCATATTGCCAGACATCAACGCAGAATGTGATGCTGGTGCAAATGCGCAATACTGCTGTCGATATTACCATCTGCACCCATACTCACATAGTCGTATTGGGAATCGTTGTTACTAATTTGCATGCTGTTCAAGTCCTCTGAGGGATCTAAGGGAGATTGGCTTGATTCCTCACTGAAATTCGATGAAGATGTAAATGTTCTGCAAGGGAGTACATGTATAATGTTAACATTTTTTGAGGCATACACATAGAATTCATGACAATGGATCAAACTTCAAAAACTTTTTTTTATCAAAACTAGAATTTTTTTATCCGAATTTCAAAAAAATTTTCGAATATGCAGTTTTGTAATGTCCAAATTAGAAGTTTCTCAGAAGTTTCCCCGAATTTTCAGAACTTTTTTTGTAGACAGTGTTGGTTATTTTTTAAAAAAAAAAAATAAAAATATTTCGTTTTTTATTCGATATTCAAAAGTTTCATTTCGTTGATATCAAAGTAAAAAAATTTGATTTTTAGAGTTTGATTATGTTTTTCCATACAAAAAACGCTCTAAAAATTACTAAAAAATTCTAAGTTTTTGATTTTGTTTCTGATGCCAACATAACGAATTTAAAAAATTTTTTTTTGACTTCGTTGTCGAAAAAAAAATTTGTTTATTTCGTTGTGCAGCCTTGTTTTCTTCCATACAACTCATGCACAAAAAGTGATTTTTCAATCAAAAGATATGGAAAAAATTCTCAACACTCTCGACAAAAAAAAATTCTGAAATTTCGGGGAAACGTATGAGGTACTTCTAACTTACACATCTATCTTTATATATACAAATCAAATTATGTATGTAGGTATAGATCGAGTTGCGTCCTAAATGTATCGACCGATCACAACCAAATTTGCACAACCCACTAGAAACCTTCCAAGGATGGTCATAGGCCAAAAATAATATCGATATATAAAAGGGGCGTGGCACCTCCCATGCAAAATGAATATTTAGTACTACATAACTCTGAATATATTCATGCTAGAAGTTATATGAGAGTTATATGAGCTCAATTTGCTTTCAATCACTAATGTAAATAACACATACAATTAAATGTGATACTTTGCATTTGCTCACAATTGTTAAAACATGTCCAAAAATTTCGCGAGAGGTATATAAAGATACATTTTGATTTCCGTACCAATAACACACTTACAGTTTTCAGAAAACGCAATACTTGTGCGTACACGAACCAAATGGAAATTACAGAAAATTTCCAACTTTGCTTTCAAATACCTATTTATAAAAGACAAAACGCGTCTTTTGACACTCCTCCATATATTTTTGGACGTGGTTTAACAGTTTTGAGCTAAAGTAAATAATTACCAATTAAAATACACAAATATGGTAATTGTTTACTTTAGCTCACAACTGCAAAAACCCGACCAAAATATCGGGAGAGGTGTCAAAAGCCGAGTTTTGATCCCAGGACACCGACTCCGAGAGCGGAAAATCAAAATTTTATTTCTGTCAAAAGTTATTTCCAAAAAACCGAAAAATGGCCCCGGAGCGCTCCGAAACCGGGGGTAGGATCCACAGTTTTCTTGCGCAGAACACCTTTCTGCATTGGCGGCCTTCGGCCACGCTTATAAAAAATTACCCTAGGTGGGTCCAACACCGGTTTGGAGACCAAAACTATATCCGCGCAACACACTTTTACCCACAGTTTTTCTTGTGGGTACTACAAAATTATCAAAATAACAACCACATGAAAATTTTCAATTTTGTTTGCAAATATCGGTAATAGTCTAGTTGAGGGGTCGACTGCTAATACGCTACGACGCGTCTTGACATCAGTATTAATAATCCGAAGGCGGAAAATAAAAATTTCAACTCGTTCAAAAGATATTAACGTTAAACCGAAAAAAGACTCGCGGGTACCTCCGAAACCGGGGGTGGGATCCATAGTATTTTTGCGCAGAGCACCTTTCTGCATTGGCGGCCTTCGGCGACCACGCCACGGTGATGCACAATTTTTTTTGGGGGTACTAACACAACAACAACCACATGAAAATCGCCAAATTCAACTGCAAATATCTCCGGACAGAGACACAATTTTTCTTTTCCGCCTTCGGATTATTGTTCTCGAGATTAATACACGTCTTTTGACACTGCCCGATATTTTTTGACGCGTATTAGCAGTCGACCCCTCAACTAGACTATTACCCAAATATCTCCGAAACGAAATAAAATTTTGAATTTCCGCCTTCGGATTCGTGATCCTGGGTGCAAAGCCCGTCTTTTTACTCCTCTCCCGATATTTTTGGACGAGTTTTAGCAGTTGTGATCTAAAGTAAACAATTACCACCAATATACATACAAAAGGTTTTATTAACATACCTTCTTTCCCAAGGGAGCTACTTAAGTGGACCCAGGCCTGATCCACTGCATTTTTGTTGCAATGCAATGGATCAGAAGTATCCCATATCCTGGGCCACTCTTTCACTTCCCTTATCAGAGCCCGTTTCTCCTCCACCGTGAAATTTAATACGCGCTTTTTGCGTTTTGGTGCTGCAGCAATATTTATTTCCATTTCTGAAATAAAATAATAATTATTTATTGCAGAAAAATTAAAAACCATTTGCTTACCTAATCTTTCCAGTTGTTTACCTTTTTTTCTTCAAGAAATATATGGGACTTGACATATTTCTTGCGGAAACCGGTGTTGCCGTATGTAAATTTAATGGAAAAATAGTAGTAAAGTATCGTACTAAATTTCTTGTAAACTGCGTACTACTTCAAGAAAATTTACCACAAGGAATTTTCTTGAGCATATCTTGAGCGTTTTTTATATTGAATTTTTACTTTCTTGTGATCTGCGTACCACGCTTAAGACGATAATTGGTGACCAAGTTATCGGTGAAGATTAAGTAATCGATTGAGTAAAGAGTACCTGTCTTGTAGGGATGAAGGTGGTGAATAGTGTTGCCAGCTCCGCAACAATATAAGTTACTTGTGTTTTTCTGTGGGAACATCATAAGGTGGTGGCAGTTCGACAAAAATACAAGCAAACATGATACGAAATATAATCAAAGAATATAAATCATGTTTTATAATAGCAAATTAAAACAAAAAAATTATTTATGTATTTTTTGAACAAAAGCGCCGCAGGCGAAAGCTTTTAACAAAAATTGTGCAATTTTTTATTAAAAATTTTCATGTTTTATGATACGGAAATTAAAATTTAAAACAAAAAAGAGAATTTTTGTATTTTTTAAACAAAAGCGCCACAGGCGAAAGAGAAGTGAAATAAAGAGAAAAGAAAATAAGAGGAGAGAAGAGAGGATAGGAGAAGAGAAAATAAGAGAATTGAAGAGAGGACAAGAGAAGAGAAGAAAAAACAAGAGAGAAGAGAATTTGATTTTTAATGACATTTTTTGGTCAAAACATAGAGTGAATCAACAATTTGCAAGCAATTTTACGCATGCAACGGAATGTCATTATAAACCCGAGCAATGAGCCCAAATAATATTAGACCACAAACTAATCAGAGAATTATAAAAACAAAATAATTTGATATTGTATGTTTGTTTGCATTTATATCGAACTGCCACCGCCTTATAATGTCTGTGGGTAGAATACAAGTAACCATTGTGAATCAAACTAAGGGTGATATCTTCTGCATAGACGTCTAAATTCCAAAGTGATTGGATCACCTGATTTGTAATTGTCTATCGCTGTCTCATTCTGTATCTCTTTCTATCACCCGCTGAAGATAGGCGCCGACATATTGAACACCCTGTCAAAACGCTAAAAAGTAGCCATATTGAACATCCTGTCAGACAGTTGACAGATAAGATATCACACTTAGTTCAATGCAAATAACTTTTATTGTTGCGGAGCTGGCAACACTATTCACCACCTTCATATGTTTTCGTTTGTTTAATTGCATCAAGGAAAAAAGCGACAATAGCACCGACCAGTTTTTCGCGAATAACTTTTAAGCGAGTGAAAAAATATAATTTCTGTTTTTGTACTCTGAATGTTGACAACAATACGCGTTTTTAGGTGCACAACTTAAGTTGTAATATTTGCAATTTAAAAACTTTTTTCTCATAAACTAAGAGTTTCCTAGAGTTCCGGATGACATAGTTGTGATTTTCAGGACCTCATCTACCCTACAAATCAACAAAAGTTTGAAAATCGTGGCACCTTATACAAAATCCAACCCTTAATATAATCGTTGAGCTCTACTCAGCTGAGTACAAAAAGGTGTTGGACCAGCAAGTGTAATTTTTTTAAGATGCTCTGCCTAAAAATACTATGGATCCCACCCCCCGGTTTCGGAGTGGTCTGGGATCATTTTCCGGTGTTTCGTGAACATTTTTTGATAGGCACACAATTTTTATTCCGCTTTCCGATTTTTGATACTGAGGTATTTTGATCAAATTTAATTTGATCTTTGATTTGTTTATCCAACATAGTCATTTTGTATAAGCTAGGACAAAAACCGCTAATGCAGAAAGGTGTTCTGGATCCCACTCCCGGTTTCGGAGGGGTGCATGGTTATTTTTCGGTCTCTGAAGGTATCGTCGATTAGAAGAGGAACCTTAATTTTCCAAACTCCTTCAAAATCTTTACACACCTGTAATGACTTTAATTTCATAGTTAAAAGAATTAATACGTATATACATTTGTGTCCACAAAACTATAGGCTCATCAATTGTTTGAATATAAAAACCTATTTTTACAGGTAACACAAAACTTTTGGGTAGTAGTGCAGTTTATGGTACCCACCGAAATTTAGGCCAGAATTTTCGAGTGAGGTATCAAAAGACGCGTATTCACGCGAAATCGGAAGTTAACTTTTTTTGCCCGTTTAAAAGTTATCGGCGAAAAACAGGTTTATGTGATACTTATTGTTCCCGCACGTTTAGAATCTTTTAAGCGCACACATCACTTTACTTTTTATATTTAGTATATTAACATAATCTTACTTGCACGAATTAACAAAAAATTATGTTAAATTTCACTAATTCACTTATAAAATATCAAAACAAATATTGCAAAAAATGTCTGTCCAAAAGAAAACACATAAAAGTGAACAGTGTTGCCACCTCAGCAACGATGGAAATTACCTTTGTCCGACGGTATATCTCTTTTTTGGTGCAAATGAAAGCTTTGGTGGTAATTCCATGTCAAAAAGCGAAATTATGAATTTTTCAAATCGAAATATCTCCGAAACTAGCGGATGGACTCAAAAATTAAAAAATCGACTAATAAAAACATCTGATGTATATATATCTTTAACTTTTCTAGTCTTTATTTGCCAAACATTTGAAAAAGCTCTTTTTTGGTGGCCATGCACAGTAATACTGCGTAGAACACTTTTCTGCATAGGCGGCCTTCGGCCTCGCTTATAAAAAATAACCCTGGGCTACGCCATGTCAAGTCCGGGTGTGTGTTTATAACCGTGGCTACCGCCACGGTGATGTCCTTCTGCCTAGTACACCCTTCTGCGTAGGCGGCCTTCGGCCGCACTTTAAAAAAATATCCCTTAGCCGATCAAACACAGGCTACGCCATGCACAGTAATTCTGCGTAGAACATTGACAGGTTTGTTTGGAAGTGAGTTTTTATTTTAGTTTTCTTGTTGCCGGTGTCGGATCGGTTAAGGGTAATTTTTTTAAAGGTGTTCTACGCAGAATTACTGTGCATGGCGTAGCCGGTGTTGGATCGGCTAAGGTTTATTTTTTTAAAGTGCGCCCGAAGGCCCCCAACGTTGTTCACTTTCATGTGTTTTCATTTGGACAGACATTTTTTGTTTTTGTTTTGATATTTTATAAGTAAATTAGTGAAATTTAACACAGTTTTTTCGTTAATTCGTCCAAGTTAGATTATGTTAATATACTAAATATAAAAAGTAAAGTGATGTGTGCGCTTAAAAGATTGTAAACGTGCGAGAACAATATGTATCACACAAACCTGTTTTTCGCCGATAACTTTTAAACGGGCAAAAAAAGTTAACTTCCGCTTTCTGATTCGTGATCTAGACGTGAATACGCGTCTTTTGACACCTCACCCAAAAAAAAGGCCCACATTTCGGTGGGTACCATAAACTGCACAATTACCAACTTTTGAATTATTTTGAAAATTAAAATTCTTGTTTTAGTCGACGATAACTACAAAAAAAACGGCATCAATTCCCAAATATCTTCACTTTTGTCTTTTTGTAGCACTCAGGTGTGCTCCATAATAAGTAGTTACGTTCCATTGAGACTTGAGCGAGATACGATAGAAATTTAACATGCAAATGCAACAACAACATTGTGATCCTGATATTTATCTGGTCCAATTTCTGATCCGTATAGCAGTTCTGTTCGTTTCGTATTCTGCTGTAGATTTTTTGACAGCTAACCACTTTTGAGTTGGTAGCACTCATGGCTCAACTATATGGTTGGCTCATCTCTACAGCAATAACATACCTTTGTTCACATTGCCAAAATTAGCGTGTTGGTGTTAGACGAATGGAATAGAATAAAAACATAAAACTTAGCAGCATTTGTAAGTAGTAAGAAAAAGTTGTAAATTCGTTGGTTTCTTTTTAAGTTTGCCATCTTCTTCTGACAATCCCTACTCCAGTGAAATGATGAAATCAGCTGGTGAGATGAGCCAACCATATAGTTGAGCCATTGTAGCACTGAACTAAATATGTACGTGTACATTTGTGTATACATAAAAGATCTCGCCATATTTAAAAGCAAAAACACTGAAAGAGTAAACAACTTGAAGATGTGTAAGGAAAATAAATAGTTTGCTTACATGGGAAACTATTTGGCAATAGTGCAGTTTACGGTACCCACCGAAATTAGGGCCAAAATTTTCGAGTGAGGTATCAAAAGGCGCGTATTCACGTTTATATCAAGAATCCGAAAGCGGAAGTTAACTTTTTTCACCCGTTCAAAAGATATTAACGAAAAATCGAAAAAAGACCCGCGGGTCCCTCCGAAACCGGGGATGGGATCCATAGTATTTTTGGGCAGAACACCTTTCTGCGTTGGCGGCCTTCGACCGCGCTTATAAAAAATAACCCTGGGCTACGCCATGCCAAGTCCGGGTGTGTGGTATAATGCACAATTTTTTTTGTGGGTACAACACAATAACAACCACATTAAAATCGCCAATTTCAACTGCAAATAACTCCGGACAGAGATACAATTTTTCTTTTCCGCCGTCGGATTATTGTTCTCGAGATCAATTCGCGTCTTTTGATACCTCACTCGAAAATCTTGGCCCAACTTTAGGGTGGGTACCGTAAACTGCACTACTACCAACTATTTAAATGCTAATAATTCTATCAGTATCGTAAAATTTTGTGTACGTTTCTTCTTATTTTCTACAAAACAAATGTTTTATATTAGTGCTGCCAGCTCTCATAAAGTCGTTCCAATGAGATCTGAGCCAGAGCCAGAGCTCGATAAACCAATGAAACGGCCCTAGAAATTCTCTGACGCTACGAAAATGTCTCGATAGTATCGATATATCCCCAGCTAGAACAGTATGTCTTATATAAACCCTCATATTTGCCTTATCAGTAAGAAAAGTATCCCTTATAAATTTTAAAACTTTCCATTATATTATACAGGCCAAATGGAGAAACTTGAGGGATAAAATGCGTATGAGTTTTTGTCTCTCTCTTGCATATAAGCTTTCGTATTTATGTATGCTATAGCGCTCTCACTTTACGTCAGGGATATATAAAGAATAGTCTATGGCATTAAATATGAATGGTATAAGCCATTATATAAGTGATTTTTACAAGAATTGTATGGGTGTTTTATAAGGGAATATATAACCAATTAAAGAAGGAATTATGTGTGCTATTAAATAAGGGACTATATAAGCAACCAAATAGGGTATTATTAAATGATTTAGTAAGAATTATACATTACCCTGGTATACTTCCCAATCCTCGTCATCAAGAAAACAATGGGGTAAAGTATGTAAAATTATAAAAGTCTATTCAGTTTATATACCATATAAAGCTCACAAAATTATTTGAAAGATTTTATTATTCATGAGGTTTATATGGATATGGTGATTCTATAATTTTACACAAACACCCTTAACATTTTATAAACTTGAATTTTTTAAGTATATTGATTGAATTTTTTTACTATAGCTACTAACTTTAAACAGCATAAAAAAAATTAATTTTTTCAACTTTTTTACATCTATCGCTTATCTAAAGCAAGTTATGACAAAAACAAAGAGAAGAAAGGTGTCTTATAGATGACATTATGATATATTTTTTAATATTTCATTTAATATTTTTATCATGTGTTTTACATTTTCTTTGAGTATAGTATATATGTACATTTGAAAAGAAATTTATGACTTTGACAGGAATGTTCGAATCTTAATTATGAATCAAAATAATTATGACTTAATTCGATGCTTTTCCTTAAAGCCTTTTCGAACTTATTTCGACCTTCAGTCGGGAAACCTCTAAAAGGAGGAGAAACAAGTTAATAAAAGTAGTTACGATAAATAACAGCTAAACCTGTATAAAAATTGGTTGAATAGTTTCAATTGCGTCAAAGCTCTCTTCTCCTTCTTTCCATCCAAGTTAAACAAAAAGGCTAGGTCGTCGGCAATGACCCTGCGAAAAACCTCATCAATTGTTCCGATGCTGCATTTAATATGGACCAAGTAAACTTTCTGCAAAAATATTTAAAAAATAAAATATCTTTTGAAAGTATTATTATTTCTTTCAACATTGATTCGAAGTATTCTTGCCTTTGCAGCTTTTCTTCAATGTCTATAGCTGCATCAATACTCACTAAAGGCAATGTTGCAGCGATCTCTATTTGCAGTTCGTCTTGAAGTTCGCCTATCAGACGACCAACCGAGCGTAGCACTTTGGCTACCAATACTTTACATTCGCGGATGGATTGGTTCTGTGCCATTTCAAACACGCTTAACATAACAAACGCTCGTTCATTGACCCAGGTAACTACCATAATTTCATTCGCTTTCACTAAGTCACCTAATGCATTAATGCGTCATACCGAACTCCTCAAGCGGGAATCATATTGACAATATGTAGGTAAATAATTTGCTGACAAGCATTCCTCACTATTGAGTCATGCACATTTAGTATGTAAATATTAATGTAAGTATGCATATATGCATAGGTTACGAACTTCTGTATAAATAGTAATGAATTTCTTTAATAAAATGAATACTGATCAGACTTCCAAAGTCAAATCATTCTTTTATTAATTTGTTACATTACAGTTTAGCAATTAAGGTTTTTTTATTTTCCAAAATCTCAGCAAAAATCTAATGAAAGTCTATTTAATAAGTAGAAAAATAATGATAAGTAAATAAACTAGTCTATATATGTATATAAAATAATAAAATAAACAAAATACCATATGAGATCAAGTACCTGGACTTTGTAAAACCTTTGGCGTTGGTGTGTTGGAGGTGGGTTGTGTAACCGCTACTTCGTTCGAATTTTTATCGGATTGGAACAACTTTTTTGCAACCTTTGCAGCTGATAGTTTGGTAGTGATTTGTGCGACAGCTACCTCATTAAATATTCCATCGGTCGCGAAGCATTATTTTATTACAATTTTAGCTTTGAAATATCAAAATCTACTATTATAAATTTGAATATACATATGTATTCAAAATGTTTCACCTTTATTCATTTGTGATGTGATGGGCGTATACGTATTACTTTGACTCATTTTTGATGTGGTGGGAGCATCCATCTCCATCTCATGAAATAAAAATAGTTTAAAATTAGTTGTATTACTTTATATAAATAATAAATAAATGAAATAAATCAGCGGAAATGCTTTAATGTGAAAAGTCGTGAAAAACATGGTGAAGCAATGGAATCAAAATAAATTTATTTTCGTGTGGTATGCAAAAGCATTTAAATTTAATATCCTGGCGATTTACTTCAATTGTTTTTTCATTTAACTGGCTAGCTACAAGAATACCCAAACTAGAAAAAGATTGTAAAGGTTCTTCCAAATAGTTTTCAGTGTTTTTGAAAGTATATCCAAGCACCACTTCCTGTCCAGATTGATTTTTAGTGGAAGTTATTTTTAAAGGGCCTGCTATTTAACTGAAACAATATGAATCTTTGTCTTTTTTAATGTCAATATTAAAAGCACCCATTTTTGAAAAAGTACTGTTTACTAAATCTGAATCTAATCTTTCTTGAATGCGCAAATATAATTGTTGTAAAGTTTTATTTGGTTTTTTTATCCAAAGTCAAAACATTCTTTTATTAATTTGTTACATTACAGTTTAGCAATTAAGGTTTTTTTATTTTCCAAAATCTCAGCAAAAATCGAATGAAAGTCTATTTAATAAGTAGAAAAATAATGATAAGTAAATAAACTAGTCTATATATGTATATAAAATAATAAAATAAGCAAAATACCATATGAATTCAAGTACCTAGACTTTGTAAAACCTTTGGCGTTGGTGTGTTGGAGGTGAGTTGTGTAACCGCTACTTCGTTCGAATTTTTATCGGATTCGAACAACTTTTTTGCAACCTTTGGAGCTGATAGTTTTGTAGTGATTTGTGCGACAGCTACCTCATTAAATATTCCATCGGTCGCGAAGCATTATTTTATTACAATTTTAGCTTTGAAATATCAAAATCTACTATTATAAATATGAATATACATATGTATTCAAAATGTTTCACCTTTATTCATTTGTGATGTGATGGGCGTATACGTATTACTTTGACTCATTTTTGATGTGGTGGGAGCATCCATCTCCATCTCATAAAATTAGTTGTATTACTTTATATAAATAATAAATAAATGAAATAAATCAGCGGAAATGCTTTAATGTGAAAAGTCGTGAAAAACATGGTGAAGCAATGGAATCAAAATAAATTTATTTTCGTGTGGTATGCAAAAGCATTTAAATTTTATATCCTGGCGATTTACTTCAATTGTTTTTTTCATTTAACTGGCTAGCTACAAGAATACCCAAGCTATAAAAAGATTGTAAAGGTTCTTCCAAATAGTTTTCAGTATTTTTGAAAGTATATCCAAGCACCACTTCCTGTCCAGATTGATTTTTAGTGGAAGTTATTTTTAAAGGGCCTGCTATTTAACTGAAACAATATGAATCTTTGTCTTTTTTAATGTCAATATTAAAAGCACCCATTTTTGAAAAAGTACTGTTTACTAAATCTGAATCTAATCTTTCTTGAATGCGCAAATATAATTGTTGAAAATTTTTATTTGGTTTTTTTATTAATTTTTTTAAATACTGCATATAATTTTCGAATTTATAAGCAGAAAAGTTATCTAATGGACCCAATCGCCGTGAAATACTAGGCAAATGAAGCAGACCATGTATATTAAAGTTAACTTTATGATATCCGTAAATATCTGCAAAAAAATTTACAAATTCTTCTAAAAGCGCTTGAGCAGTCTTTGTTTAAGAAAACACAGTTCCTTCACACGAAAGTATTATTATGCCGGAGTGTAATAAAAGGAAAAGATAATATAAATTATCATCGATACAATCTTTTAACACAAATATACCAGAGTATAACAAAAATTGTCTAAATTCTGTGGACTTCCATTTTTTAAATGAATTAAAATTTTGACAGACGCGACCAAATTCTAATGGAACTAAGCTTGACAGCTAATCTAGTTTTTTATTTATTTCAATTAAGTTTCCTTTTTTTATTATCAAATTAAGTAACTTTTTAGTAACGCCAAAATCAACAAGGTGCATAGGGTCCAATGGGAATTGTGACCCCATTCTAAATTTATGAACCTTTAAAATATTGTTTCGCCGTCGAAACATAACATTGTGATGAAGTGCATCTACTCTATTTTTGAATGACACATCAGATCGAGGATCGTGTACCCGATTGGAAAAACACACACGATTTTTAACCATTTTCCAACTTGATTACACTTGGGACAACTTTTTTTCCCAGTATGTGAATTAACACTGGTGACAAACGCCCGAGCTGCTGTGTCACAAATAAACAACCGGACATTAAATTTTTTATTAAATGCAAAGTTTCCTACTTTTAGTCCGATTCTTTTTAGTTTTGAAACTTCCTCACAAAATTCTTTCATGAAATGAATAATGTTACAAGGTTTTCGAGTTCCCGGAAAACAATCAATAACAAAAGGACTTTCTTGATTGTTCCCAACAATAGCACCTAATATTGGCCATAAAACCTTTTCCGAGCTTTTAAAAACCTTTAACCCATCAATTCCCACATAGATTTGGACTTCGGGGCTGTCTTCCAGGAACTCAAACGGTTTTGTTAAAAAATGATTTTGGATTCCAAAATATAAAAATTCTCCTTTTGGAATGGACTGAACCTGGACCTTTTCTTTTTGGATTCCCAGAAGACTTTTAGCTGAAAGAGGCAAACCATGAACACCAATTCTCTTTAAAGTGCGCGGCATATAAGTAACTTTATCATTAATTGGGTCCACTTGCTCTACTTCATCCAAATCAATGTTATTTATAAAGTTATTAGAATTAACATCACCACCGCCATCTTGAATCGCATCACTCCATACTTCACTCTCATTGCGCGCTAAACTATCTATATTTCTGTATTTTTCAACAGATTTCACAAAGCGCAACTTTTCAGCACTTAAAGCATTCCATACACTTTTATTATATATATTTTAAATTTCTTTTACTTGCCTTTTTAATGTCTTATTTCTTGTTTTTTTTCGCGCTTACTTTTTCTCCCGTCTGTTGCTACGATGAATTTTCACTTTTTGACATTTATATGCACATGCCATGGACGTACTTATATTGTACATGTTAGAAGGAAACGCCACTAGTATATTAAGGAAAATTAGAAGTGTTCCATCTCTATTTTGAATAAGGTGCCACGATTTTCCAACTTTTTTTCGAGGGGTGGCGGGGGCCTAAAAATCACAAAATTATCATCCGCAACTCTATGAAACTCTTAGTTTATGAAATATAAGCTTTTTAATTTCCAAATTTAGTAAAATTTCAACTCAAGTCCTGCACTTAAAATTCGGATCGCACATGTCGATAGCATTATCGAAAGACCCGTATTTGCGTCAAGATTCAGAATCCGAAAGCAGAAACTACATTTTTTATCTCGCTTAAAAGTTATTCGCGGAAAACCCGTCGGTACCATTGTCGCTTTTTTCGTTGTTGCAATTAAACAAACGAAAACATATTGTCACGGATATTAGCATCACTAAGCTATACCATCACTAAGGCGACGCTAAGGCCATGCTAAGCGATATTTACGTCAATAATCAAATCATGTATACACATATATAAGGCAGCCGATAGATGTCACACACAGATGCATTTACGTATACGCCTATGTGTGCGCGAGATACTGTAAACTACAAACATTCACATCAATAATTCAATCATTATGTCCACACATATGTAGGTACACGCAGCTGAGAAGCAAGGCACAACCATATGCAGACATCTTATTTGAGATGCTCCTAAATGTAGGCAATTATAATTTTCGAAGTGTCGCTCACACATACAAGCATGGGGTATGAGAGAAGCTATAAAATCGTGCAATTTTAGTTATAGCTGAGAAGTTTGAGAGCTCATGGACAATGCTAGTAGATTCTAGAAGATGCGAACGAGGAAACCAGAAAGTATAAAAGGACGCAGATGTAGAGGCGCTGGAATTCAGTTTGATTTGAGTTGTCAAGCAGTTTCGATTAAGATGATATCTAGCGAGCAATAGTAGTATTATTTTGAAAGTCAGTTTCAATTAAGCTATAAGTTTGGTTATTAAGCAAGCTATTCGTTGCACAGTTTGAGTGTTATTGTGAAGTACTTTAATAAAGGCCATTTTGCATTATTACAAATTGGAGTTATTTATTCAACAGTTTAGTGATTCGAACTTAGCAGAAGGGCAAATAAGAGGATTTGAAGTAAATTCGTTACAATTGGTGTCAGAAGAGGAATTGTTGAATAAATTCCAGAGGACAACAAGGACATGGCAAAATTCAGTGAATTGAAGATCCAGCAACTGAAGAAGGAGTTGGAGAGCCGTGGATTGAATACAAGCGGCGTTAAACTCGAACTTCAGGCACGGCTACGAGAAGCAATGGAAGCAGAAGGAATTGATGTGGATGAGTATGTCTTTTATCCTGATGGGGACGAGACAACAAGAAATATTGAAGAGAAAAACGAAACATCGCAGACAGTTACGAGCACAGACTTGAGCATGATTTTGGCTGCAATATCTGCACAAACATTGACAGTAAAAGAAATCTCGTCAGAAATAACATCGAAGATTGAAGCACAAGAAACGCGTATGTCAGAAATGTCGACACAGATAACATCCAAGATGGAAGCACAGGAGGCACATATTGCAGAAATGTCGTCAGAAATAACATCGAAGATTGAAGCACAAGAAACGCGTATGTCAGAAATGTCGACGCAGATTACATCCAAGATGGAAACACAACTGGAAGAGCAAAAGACATATATGACATCTCAGTTGGCTGAGCAGTTGAAAGCACAGGAGGCCCGCATAACCTCGCAGCTGGAGGCACAGGAGATAAAGGTAACATCGAAGCTGGAGGCCCAGGATACAAAAATTTTACAGTTTGAGGAAAAAATCGAGGACGAAGTGGATGCTTTGAGAGGATGTATCGAGCAGTTGCAAATAAATCGCCCAGCAGTTTCAACCAGTAATCCAAAGGTAAAAACACCATCCTTTGATTCTGTTCCTTTCCAGGTCTTCAAGCTACAAGACAAGAAGACCGCAACAGTGAACAACTGGAATGCTGAAGATAAAGTTGCTACATTGTTCGTATCTTTAAAAGGACCAGCTGCGGAAATCTTACAGACCATCCCAGAGTACGAGCGGAACAACTACGAAACATTGATGAGCGCTTTAGAGAGACGTTATGGAAGCGAGCATAGGAATCAGATATTCCAAATTGAGTTGCAAAACCGTCACCAAAGAGCGAATGAGACTTTGCAGGAGTTTGCCTCGGATGTTGAAAGGTTGGCTCATCTCGCAAATGCGGACGCACCCGTGGAATACACCGAGAGGGTAAAAATCCAGAGTTTTATAAATGGCATACGGGACGTGGAAACGGAGCGAGCTACATATGCAAACCCAAAGCTGCATTGACTCAGGAAACGGACTCACTATTGAGTAAACCAGCATACAAAGCTCATCGTGTGGAAGTGGAAAGACCAGATTGGGTAGACACAAATTTGGAAGCACTGAAGGGGTCACAACAGAAAAATGCCGGAGTTATTAAATGTTTCAAGTGCGGCAACCCAGGTCATATTGCACGACATTGCAGCACCGGGGTCAATAGCTCCAACAATGTGTGCCGTAAACGCAGAGCTGAAGGAGATGAGCACGTCTCCAAGTCCACTTTTAGGTAACCGAAGACAAAAAACAGCCATTGAGTCGGTTGTCTCGGAAGAGGTATTGACAGGAATTGGATTGCCACAAGGATCGGTTTTGGCACCGGTCCTGTTTAACATATATATAAATGATATATCTTCGGCGCTAAAACATAGTAAAATAAGGCTGTTTGCGGATGACGCACTGCTCGAAGTAAGTGAACTTGATATCATGTTAGCTAGGAGCAAAATGCAGGACGACTTAAACACCCTATACAGGTGGCTTTGTAACAATAAGCTTAAACTTAATGTTAATAAAACCCATTTTATGGTCATATCTAGAGCGATGAATAGGGAATCTTGTTATATCGAGCTAAAAGTAATGAACTCAAACATTATCGAAGTTAAAACTTTCAAGTACTTAGGGGTTCAGATTGATAATAAATTAAAATTTAATGATCATATTGATTATATAGTTGCCAAAATAGGCAAGAAAATTGGTTTTTGGAAAAGGTCATGCAAATTTATCAGTAGCAAATACAAACTGAAAGTGTATAAATCCATCATAGAGCCGCATTTCATATATTTTCCCACAATATTCTTTATGGCCAATGTAACTCAGGTAGATAAGCTACAAGTTATGCAAAATAAAGCTATGAGATTTATATTAAACATGAGGTATGATACTCCCATTAATAACATGATAGAAGCACTAAACTGGTTGAGTATAAAACAGCTCATATTCTACCACAGTATGAAATTTGTATTTAATATTAGGTAGGTAGGTTGAACTGGCCGGTCCATGAGGACCTCACATAGACTGATTGAGTCCGTAGTGTTACCAGAAGTTTGTTTTAACGACCAAACTGAAAAACCCTATCAAAAACCAGGACCTATGTTATAAAATAACTCCGTCCTCTTGGAAATCCTAGAAGCTTCCTAGGACTTAAGCCACTTGCTGCTTCTAGATCTGAGAGCTGTATCACTCCTAATAGCTGGAGTCTTAGCCTGGCAAGTGCAGGGCACGAGCACAGAACGTGCTCGATCCTTTCCTCCTCCAACCCGCACTTCCTACACCTGCTATCACTGACCAAGCCTAATTTAAAGGCATGTGACGCCAGAAGGCAGTGTCCAGTCAGAATACCCGTCATGAGTCTACAGTCCTCTCTTTTTAATGATAGAAGCAACTGTGTTAGTCTAAGGTTGTAAGACCTACACATAATCTTCGACACTTTACAGCCCCGCGCTTGAACCCACGCCTTTTCTGCTTGGTCGATCATGTGCACCTCTCGCCTTCGCTTAATCTCGCCCAATCTAATTGGGACGTCTACGGAGCAAGCTTCAAGGGATGCGCCCTTTTTAGCTAATTCGTCCGCTTTTTCATTCCCATCTATTCCCATATGCCCTGGGACCCAATATAGATGTATGCTTCTCCCTGTCCCGATTCTCTCCAGAGACTGCTTACACTCTAACACGCATTTAGATGCTGTGCTATGCGAGATTATTGCCTTAATTGCTGCTTGACTGTCAATATAAAAGTTAACACGGTTGCAGCTTAAGCTATTCTCTTCCAGGGTTTCTACTGCTTTGGTTACGGCTAATATTTCCGCTTGGAAAACGCTACAGTAATCCGGCAGCCTGTAGGATCTGCTTAATTCCGGATCAGCGCAGTATACCGCAGACCCTACTCCTTCCACTATTTTGGAACCATCGGTGTACACATGTATCGCCTCGTCCGCCATTTGCGCACCCTTGCGCCAACCGTCCACCTCTATTGTGGCCTTAAGATCTCCCTCAAAGTGCAGGTAGGGAATCATGTAGTCTGTTCGTCTTGTGACTGAGGACGCTATACTACTATGGCCATATGGTCGGCGCTCAAGCTGCCCCGAAGCATCGAGCCTGGTTGCGGTCGTTAACGCTTTGTTCTTTGCTACCAGGTCTACAGGTGGAATGTGCAGAATGGCATACAGTGCAGCCGTCGGGGTTGTTTTCAGGGCTCCCGTAATGCAAAGCATCGATAGTCTGCATACCCCCTCTAATTTTTTGAGGTATGTTGTTTTTTGTGTGGCTTTCCACCAAACAAGAACTCCATAGTATAGAATAGGGCTTACAATCGCTGTAAAAACCCAATGAGAAAGAGAGGGCGATAGGCCCCACGTACACCCCAGCATTCTTTTACATGCATAGAGTGCCGTTGAGGCCTTCTTGACCCTCTCCTCCACGTTGAGCTTCCATGACAGCTTACTGTCTAGGATGATTCCTAGATATTTTGTGCAAGGTTTCTCCTGTAAGGTCACCGCTCCTAACTTAGGCCTGGTCCAATTTGGGACCTTGTACCTCTTTGTAAACAAGACCATATCCGTCTTCTCCGCATTGACTTTCAGCCCGACATTAGATGCCCAGGTATGAATATCCCGAAGCGCCCGATCCATCAAAGAACTAATCGTTGGAAGGCATTTTCCACTTATGACAATTGCAACGTCATCTGCGTAAGCCGTAAGTTTTACGGGTCCCTCATCGAATTGCCTGAGCAGTTGGTTGATGACCAGTGTCCACAGCAGAGGTGATAGCACCCCTCCCTGCGGCGTGCCCCTGTCCACTGATTTCGTGGCCTCGTACAATCCCCATTGTGATGTAATCTTCCTGCAATTTAACATGCAGCCGATCCATCTGATTAAGGCAGGATGTACTTTAATGTAATTAAGACCATCCATAATCGCCCATTTTGCAACATTATTGAAAGCCCCGGCAATGTCCAAGAAGACTCCTAGAGCATACTCCTTATATTCCAGGGATTTCTCTATGCTTATTACCACCCTATGCAATGCGGTGTCTACCTACTTGCCTTTGGTGTACGCATGCTGTGTTGTGGAGAGCAGCTTTTCATCCACGTTGGACTTTATGTACACATCTATCAGCCTCTCAAAGGTTTTGAGCAGAAATGATGTTAAGCTAATGGGTCTATAGTCTTTGGGATACACGTGACCGATCTTCCCCGCCTTTGGTAGAAAAGCTACACGAGCAGTTCTCCAAGAGTGCGGTACATAATTAAGTCTTATGCACCCATCGAATATTATTTGAAGCCATTCCACGACCGCCCTACTTGAGACTTGTAGCATGGCCGGGAATATACCATCTGGGCCCGGCGATTTAAACTTAGAAAACGTCTTCACTGCCCACTCGATCTTGGTATCGGTCACCAAGCCCGGCACCACTAGCTCCGTGATCGAAGTGTGAGTGATGTCTGCTGGTTCTTCTAAACCGTCTCCCGATGGGAAATGTGTATCGAGAAGCACCTTAAGGGATTCCTCACTATCACGTGACCATTCCCCGTTCTCTTTCTTTATTAGTCCCTGGACTATGTTTCCCTTTGCTAGGACTTTTTTCAACCGTGCTGCTTCACTGGAGCACTCTATGTCCGTACAGAAACTTTTCCATGAGTTTCTCTTCGCCCTGGTAATTTCACGCTTGTAGATCCTCAGTAGATCCCTGTACTCGTCCCGACACGCTTCGCTTTCCGCGGTCTTTGCGAGTTTAAACATTTCTTTTACCTGTCTTCTTAGAAGACTCAGCTCATTGCTCCACCATGGCGGCTTTGCTTTTCCTCTGAATCTTCTTAGAGGGCAAGCTTTGTTATACGCAGTCATAAGCGTCCTTGTTAGGAATTCATTCGACTCCTCCAGTTCCTCTACATTAGCAACCTCTTTGGGTTGTCCCAGTTTCGTTTCTACATGTTTCTGGAATTTAGTCCAATTCGTTGCCCTAGGGTTTCTAAAGGTTCCTCCCTTCTCTACCCTCTTTAGTGGGATGCTGAAGCTTATATACGCATGGTCGGAGAAGGATGATCTATCGAGAACCATCCAATCATACCTTGATATATCACGCTCGGAGCTCAATGTAATATCCAGAACATTGCTGGATGTTGGACCAATGTATGTAGGAACATTTCCCCTGTTGGCTATCTGCAAATTGGTTTGCAGGATGTAACAAAATAGAGATTCGCCTCTCTCGTTCGTATCTGCTCCTCCCCACGCATTGTGGTGCGCATTTGCATCTGCGCCTATGACCAACCGCCCTTTGCGCCCTTCCTCCTGTACTAGCCTTTTGCACTCCATCGGTGGAACCTCCGCAGCATGGGCCATGTAGCAGGACGCCAGGATAAATGCCTGCTTATTCTTTTGCTCAACGGCCACCGCTACGAGATCCTCGGTGGTGTAATTAGGCAACATATATGAATGCAGCTGTTTCCTTACCATTACTACAGCTCGCACCCGTCCTTCCGTTTGTGCGTAGTAAACGCCAAACCCGCGCGCGCTAAGTCCAGAAACCTTTCCTCCCGATGAGAGCCACGGCTCCTGGATCAGCGCCACGTCAAACGAACCCTCCTCAAGGGTTAGGAGGAGTTCGCTCGACGCCACTTTACTGTGTTGGAGGTTTATCTGTAGGACTCGCAGCACCATTGGGCTGTTTGTCCCCCTCCAGCACCTTCGTCTTGACGTCGTCGTCCTCCTCTTGCCCTTTTGGTTTAGAGTATTCGAGGCGCCCTTCAGCCCCTCGTGAATGTTGTGCCGTGTGTTCCTCTGTGCGAGTCACAGCACCATTTAGCGTTTGGTCCTCTTCTAGCACGTTCGTGGTGACGTCGGGGACCTCCACCTGTCTTTTTTCCCTTAGGCGTCTGAGGTCCTTTTCGACTTCGCCCACTTCCAGCGTGTTAGGATTTTTACCCTCGCATGTATATTTTGCCAGTGCCAAAGGACATTTTGCCAAGCTGCGTGTACAAAATATCCTCCGCCTGCTTGTTTATTTGGAAGATGTAGAACTGAACATCCTCGGTAGGCCGAGATACAGTAAGTAACTTCCAATCCTGTGTCGGTATGTTCGGGTTCTGATTCTGCAGAAGTCGCAGTGTATCCTCCGACTTCATCACGCATGGTATCCATACCTTAACTTTTGGTACCGTGGGGATTTGCGCTTTATCCACCACCTCAAACCGCGCGTTCGTGCCTTGCCTTTGGAGGTTTGGAACGACTTCCTCCAGCCACCGCAAGCTCGCGATGTTGTCGCACGCTATCATCTTCACACCATTATACCATCCCCCCGAATCAAAGGTTGGAAGGGGCTTACTTGGTTGTTCCCGCATCATCTTAAGCATTAAGCTAATAAGCTCCCTTTCCACAGATCTCCACCTTTCAGTAGTCATTTGTTCGAACGGACTGCTACGATCAACCAGCGCCACAGTCAGTGACTGCTTTGCCACATCACTCATCTTCTCGGGAAAAGCAGGAGTCTTAGTGTTATCCCCCTTTGGAACCTCCGAGAACACCGGAGTCTTCGCGTTAACTCCCTTTAGCGCCTCCGAGAAAGCCGGAGTCTTAGCGTTATCTCCCTTTGGCTTCTCTCCTACTTCCGTAGTTGGAACTTCCCTCTGACTGGCAGCTTTCGAGGTAGTTGCTACCTCGCTATTGGAACCCATCTGTCTTACAGCTTTGGGCCTACTTGTCTTGTCTATGCGACTGCCCTGCCTCGCGGCTCTAGGACTGGGTCCTTTCTGCCTCTTGAAAGCAGGCTTGTCGCCTTCTGCCGAACGTTGCCTCTTCATTCTGCCATTCGACGCTTCTTCCTCCTCGTACCGGTTGCAGAACCGAGGGTTAATATTAAAAAAAAAAATAAATAAATGTAAGGCGCGATAACCTCCGAAGAGATCTAAGGCCGAGCTTCTCTTCCAATTTGCGTCGTGCTCCTCATGAGTTTTCCCTACAAATTGGCCGGACGTGACCTACATGTTTTATGCCGACTCCGAACGGCATCTGCAAGGCAGATGATTTTTCACTGAGAGCTTTTCATGGCAGAAATACAATCGGAGCGCTTGCCAGACACTGCCGAGGGGCGACCCCGCTTAGAAAAATTGTCTTCTAATTGAAAAATCTTATTTCTAAAATTTTGATGTAGCTTTGCCCGGGAGTTGAACCCAGGGCATACGGTGTGATAGGCGGAGCACGCTACCATCACACCACGGTGGCCGCCACCACGTAAGCACGGTAAATTACCAACATACCTCAGCGAAAAGCTTAGATATGTAAATGATGCACATTCATACGTAATCAGAGAAAACAATAATTTTAGATTACCTCTTTTCAAAACAGAAGTGGACAAGCAAAATATATTTTATAAGGGCCTGAAATATTTCAATGAACTTCCTAATCACATAAAAATTAATAATAACTTCAATACCTTTAATAAAAGTTTATTGGAGCATTGTAAAACCCTTCCAATAAGATAAAGTTTTTTTTTTCTTTTATTTTTTACCTGACATACCGATACTGGAGCGCGAAAAGGGAATGGTAATACTGGTAGCAGCAAAATACAATGCACCCGGCCCTAAGGAAAAGAAAATCAGTCGCCACCTGTAACTCCAGACAGTTCCAACAACAAATTTCGCTGGAATTGGGTATTTTCAGCCTATATTTACTGTTGCTGATCGGAAACACTCGCGTTCCGACAGCATTAATATAACAATAAAATTATATGATGTGTAACCAAAATAAGGTCAAACAAAAGTTGGAGCAGGGGGGATTAGAAACACGTCCTTTTCAACCTCCCAATATATTTTGAGATGTGCTGATCGGAATCTTCATGCGTTCCGACAGCGTCTTTACTAAACAAAGTTGAGGGGTGATTGGGTACACTTCAATTTCCAACATCCAAAGACATGTTTAGATGTGTTGATCGGAGACCAATACATTCCGACAGCTTAAAATACAGATATAATTGAAAAATATAAGTTCCAAATTTTGTTGCCTTAAGCTGGGAGCCCTGGAGGATTGGAAACGCGTCCTTTCCAACCTTCCTTAAATGACAGGCTCCCAGACTCGTCCGTTTGTTACGCCAGTAAATATGCTGATCGGAATCACATGGCATTCCAACAGCATATTCAATAGAAATAAATGATATAATAATGAATTGTACTTAGTAGTTAAAGTTTTAGGCCTAAACAGCCGTAATAATAAATAAATTAAATTAAAAATTAAAATTAAAAAAATCGTTAAACTAAAGCGAGTCAGCCGCAAGGGGCGACAGCTGGCTCCCTCAATTGAATGCCCCATAATCTCTATCTCACAAATTGGAAGAAGATCAAACAATCTTACTGTCGGAGGACATGTGGATGGAAAGGAACGTTAACTGACTGTAGATACGGGTGCATCCCATTCCATTATTCGAGCGGATTTAGTCAACAAGAAGATAAAACCATTGCATGGAGCAAGATTGCGTACAGCCACTGGAGAAGACAGCACGGTTCTAGGAGAAGTATCATGTGAAGTACACAATTTTGTAGTGGCAGAGATTGTTGATGAAAGCATAAATGGAGTGGACTTCTTAATCGACCAGGGCATCAAGATCGACATGCAAAGCAAGATGATGCGATATAAGAACATGGATGTACCACTTAATTTCGGCTACAAGAGAGGCTACAGCAGTAAACGAGTGCTGGTGGAAGAGAGTCAGCAAATACGATCAAAATCAGAAGCAGTCATCTGGGCAAAGGTTGATGGATATTGTGGGACAAACAAATTGTGGGTTGTCGAAGCAGCAAATAGATCACCACTGAATATACTTGTAGGAAAAATCCTGGCTATGACAAAACAAGATGGACGTATTCCGGTAAGAGTACTCAATGAGTTCAAGTCACCACTCAAACTTACTAAAGGAGCTATTTTGGGAAGATGCCAAGAGGCTGAAGTAGTTATTAACTGTGAACAGCTCCAGGAACACGTTTCATCTAGTAATACTGATCTTTCAAATGACATCACGGCATGGACGCAGGCGCTAGAGGAAGCCTATCAGAGTAAGGCAAAACAACTGCTCCTAAAGTACGCGAACATATTTGACCAGGATGGTTCCAAACCAGGCCGAACCAATGTTGTGAAATATCAAATTGACACTGGAGATGCGAGGCCGATCCGTCAAGCTCCACGTAGTGTTCCACTGGCGAAGCGGGAAGTTGTTAGTCAAATCATACAAGAAATGAGCGACAGCGGCTTCATCGAACCATCATCTAATCCATGGAGCTCACTGGTAGTACTTGTAAAGAAGAAGGATGGAAAAATTAGGTTTTGCGTGGACTACCGGAAGTTGAATGACGTAACGAAAAAGGATGGCTACCCATTGGCAAGAACTGACGACACTCTGGACTCGCTATCTGGTACGAAATGGTTTTCCACGCTGGAATTGAAAAGCGGCTACTGGCAAGTGGAGGTGAAGAAGGAAGATAAAGAGAAAACAGCATTCAGTGTCGGTGATGGTCTTTGGCAATTTACAGTGATGCCTTTTGGACTTTGTAATGCACCAGCTACTTTTGAGAGACTCATGGACCAGGTACTGAAAGGACTACATTGGAAAACATGCTTGGTGTACCTGGACGACGTCATCGTATTGGATAAGAACTTTGATGAAAATCTTAAGAATTTGGAGGAAGTTTTCCAGAGAATAGCTGGCGCTGGTCTGAAGTTAAGTCCCAAAAAGTGTGCGCTGTTTAAAAAGGGAGTAAATTATTTGGGTCACAAGGTAACGACAGAGGGCATCTGCACAGCGAACGAAAAGGTAGAGGCTGTAAAGGATTGGCCAAGACCACAGAACCTACATGAATTATGAAGTTTCCTTGGGCTGTGTACATATTACCGCCGATTTGTACCAAATTTTTCCAGCGTAGCCCATAGCCTCCATGAGCTTACAAGAAAAAATAAAGCTTTTGAATGGAAAAAGGAGCACTGCCCCAATGTTAGCATATCCGATTACAGGAGCAACATTTATTCTAGATACAGATGCGAGTGGATATGCTATAGGAGGCGTTTTATCACAACTGGTGGATAGACAGGAGAAGGTAGTTGCATATTACAGCCATTCGATTGGAAAACCAGAGAGGAACTACTGCGTTACGCGGAGAGAGCTGTTGGCATTGGTAGAGTGCATTAAACATTTTCACAAATACCTCTACGGCCAGCGATTCCGTATCAGGACAGATCACGCAGCTTTAAAATGGCTTCTGCAGTTCCGTAATCCGGAAGGACAATTGGCACGGTGGATCGAGCGACTACAAAGTTATAACTTTTCCATTGAGCATCGAAAAGGTAGTACACATGGAAATGCCGATGCAATGTCAAGAAGGCCATGTAGTTTGGAATGCAAGCACTGTTCAAAGGCCGAGGCTAAAGAAGACATTATAGATGTCCGGCTAATGACTATAAGGTGTACGGATGAATGGGACAAGGAACAACTAAGAAAGTGTCAGCTAGAAGATACAGATCTGTCACATATTATGCAAGGGTTCGAACGAAACGAAAGACCAAGCAGAGAGGAGATGTCAGTAGAGATTCCCATTGCGAAGTCATATTGGGCACAGTGGAATAGTTTAGAATTGATATCCGGTTGCTTGCATTGAGTATGGGAAAGTGAGGATGGTCAATGCAAGAAGAAACTGATAGTTGTTCCCAGAAAGAGGATTCCTGACGTGCTCAGCGAGCTGCACAATGGTCGAAGTGGAGGTCATCTTGGATTCACGAAGACATTCGAGAAAATTAAGCAGAGATTCTATTGTGTTGGTTGCCGTCAGTCGGTCACCGACTGGGTTGTCAATTGCGAGGTATGCAACAGAGCGAAAGGGCCCAAAACCCGAAGTCATGGCCAGATGAAGCAGTATATTTCAGGTGCACCATTTGAAAGGATCGCCATGGATGTCGCAGGTCCATGTCCTACCAACAACGCGCGGAAACAAATACGTACTGGTGGTTATGGATTATTTCAGTAAATGGCCAGAGGTATACCCAATCCCAAACCAAGAAGCAGAAACAGTAGCAGAAGTGGTTAAAAACGAATGGGTTGCAAGGTATGGTGTATCAATGGAGTTACATTCTGACCAAGGCAGGAATTTTGAATCAGATGTGTTCCCAGAAATGTTCAAGAAGTTGGGCATTCGAAAAACACGGACAACTGCATTGCATCCTCAGTCCGATGGTATGGTGGAACGGTTCAATAGAACATTGGAGGAGAATTTAAGGAAAGTAGTAGACAAATACCATAAGGACTGGGATACACACATATCATTATTCTTGATGGCCTACCGATCGGCAGTACATGACACAACGGGCCAAACTCCCGCAAAGGTAATTTTTGGCAACGACCTTCGACTGCCACCTGATTTGAAGTATGGGATAGATGCCGATGCTGAGAGGAATGCCAAGAAATCCACTGGTGTCTTGGAAGAAGAGCTGAGAGAGATACACGATCTGGTAAGGTATCGAGCAAAGATTATGAGTGACAAGATGAAAGCGAGGTACGATAAAGCAAGTAATTTGGAAGGGTTTCAGGAAGGAGATTAGGTGCTGCTATACAACCCACAACGAAAAAAAGGTTTGTCCCCGAAATTGCAGTGTAACTGGGAAGGCCCATACAAAGTTGTAAAACGGATCAACGATGTAGTGTACCGCATACAAACCACGAACTAAAATGAAAGTGGTTCATTTGGAGAGATTAGCAGCGTTTAGATCAAGAGATTTGTCTGATCGGGACGATCAGACTTAGGTGGAGGGCAGTGTCACGGATATTAGCATCACTAAGCTATACCATCACTAAGGCGATGCTAAAGCCATGCTAAGCGATATTTACGTCAATAATCAAATCATGTATACACATATATAAGGCAGCCGATAGATGTCACACACAGATGCATTTACGTATACGCCTATGTGTGCGCGAGATCATTATGTCCACACATATGTAGGTACACGCAGCTGAGAAGCAAGGCACAACCATATGCAGACATCTTATTTGAGATGCTCCTAAATGTAGGCAATTATAATTTTCGAAGTGTCGCTCACACATACAAGCATGGGGTATGAGAGAAGCTATAAAATCGTGCAATTTTAGTTATAGCTGAGAAGTTTGAGACCTCATGGACAATGCTAGTAGATTCTAGAAGATGCGAACGAGGAAACCAGAAAGTATAAAAGGACGCAGATGTAGAGGCGCTGGAATTCAGTTTGATTTGAGTTGTCAAGCAGTTTCGATTAAGATGATATCTAGCGAGCAATAGTAGTATTATTTTGAAAGTCAGTTTCAATTAAGCTATCAGTTTGGTTATTAAGCAAGCTATTCGTTGCACATTTTGAGTGTTATTGTGAAGTACTTTAATAAAGGCCATTTTGCATTATTACAAATTGGAGTTATTTATTCAACAGTTTAGTGATTCGAACTTAGCAGAAGGGCAAATAAGAGGATTTGAAGTAAATTCGTTACAATATGAAGGTGGTGAATAGTGTTGCCAGCACCGCAACAATATCTTTTTATCTTGGTAGAACATTATAAGGTGGTGACACGTCGACATAAATGCAAACAAACATACAGTATCAATGTAGTTTGTTTTGTAATTCTCTGAAAAATTTGAAATTAATGTATTTAAATGGAACAAGTGCAGAATACATACATTTGTCAAACAAAATAAAAAAATCGGACTTTATAGAAATTGTATGCTGATTCCAACGGTAATTTTGCGTAGAACACCTTTCTGCATAGGCGGCCTTCGGCCCCGCTTATAAAAAATAACCCTGGGCTACGCCATGCCAAGTCCGGGTGTGTGGTATAACCGTGGCTACCACCACGGTGATGTCCTTCTAGTAGTACACCCTTCTGCGCAGCACCCCAAATAATATTAGACTACAAATTATTAAAAGGGTTTTACAAAAACAATATACATTGATAGTGTATATTTGTTTGCATTTATGTCGACGTGCCACCACCTTATAATGTTCTACCAAGATAAAAAGATATTGTTGAGGAGCTGGCAACACTATTCACCACCTTCATTTGTTTAATTGACCCCACCGGGTTAGGGGATCAGAATATACCCACGGTAGGTATGCCTGTCGTAAGAGGCGACTAAAATACCAGATTCAAGGGGCTGTGAAGCGCAACCTCTCAGGTTGCCAGCGCAATATATAGCTTCTCCAAACCTCACCTATCCGTGGCGAATCCTGTTTCACTAACAGACGAGGCTCTGGCGACCCCAAGCTCCTCATGGAACTTGGGGGTAAGGAGGGAGAGAATGGCCTGAAGGTTTAATGTGGCATTATAAGTCGTTCCCGAGATGGTTGGGCTAGCACCTTAATGGTGCTATTGTGCCGGAGCGTACCGGATTTGTATCCGGCAAAAGACCATCACATCGACAACGTTCCCCAAAGGCTTCGGGGAGCAACCTTACCGCTACAACAACAACAACAACATTTGTTTAATTGCAAAAACGAAAAAAGCGTCAATATTACCGACGGGTTTTCCACGAATAACTTTTAAGCGAGATAAAAAATGCAGTTTCTGCTTCCGTATTCTGAATCTTGACGCATATACGCGTCTTTTGATACCGCTATCGACATGTGCGACCCGAAAAAGTGTTATACGCAGAATTACCGTTGGAATCAGCATAAATATCTCTATAAAGTTCAAATTATTATACTCAGTTGAGCAGAGCTCACAGAGTATATTAACTTTGATTGGATAACGGTTGGTTGTACAGGTATAAAGGAATCGAGATAGATATAGACTTCCATATATCAAAATCATCAGGATCGAAAAAAAATTTGATTGAGCTATGTCCGTCTGTTAACACGATAACTTGAGTAAATTTTGATGTATCTTGATGAAATTTGGTATGTAGGTTGCTGAGCACTCATCTCAGATCGCTATTTAAAATGAACGATATCGGACTATAACCACGCCCACTTTTTCGATATCGAAAATTTCGAAAAACCGAAAAAGTGCGATAATTCATTACCAAAGACAGATAAAGCGATGAAATTTGGTAGGTGAGTTGAACTTATGACGCAGAATAGAAAATTAGTAAAATTTTGGACAATGGGCGTGGCACCGGCCACTTTTAAAAGAAGGTAATTTAAAATTTTTGCAAGCTGTAATTTAGCAGTCGTTGAAGATATCATGATGAAATTTGGCAGGAACGTTACTCCTATTACTATATGTACGCTTAATAAAAATTAGCAAAATCGGAGAAAGACCACGCCCACTTAAAAAAAATTTACAGTATATAAGTAAATTATGTCAACATTCAACTCCAGTAATGATATGGTGCAACAAAATACAAAAATAAAAGAAAATTTCAAAATTGGCGTGGCTCCGCCCTTTTTCATTTAATTTGTGTAGGATACTTTTAATGCCATAAGTCGAACAAAAATTTACCAATCCTTTTGAAATTTGGTTGGGGCATAGACTTTATGACGTTAACTGTTTTCTGTGAAAATGGGCGAAATCGGTTGAAGCTACGCCCAGTTTCATACACAGTCGTCCGTCTGTCCTTCTGCATGGCTGTTAACACGATAACTAGAGCAAAAAACGACATATCTTTACTGAACTTAGTTCACGTACTTATCTGAATGCACTTTATCTTGGTGTAAAAAATGAACGAAATCCGACTATGACCACGCCCACTTTTTCGATATCGAAAATTACGAAAAATGAAAAAAATGCCATAATTATATACCAAATACGAAAAAAGGGATGAAACATGGTAATTGGATTGGTTTTTTGACGCGAAATATAACTTTAGAATAAACTTTGAAAATGGTTGTGACACCTACCATATTAAGTAGAAGAAAATGGAAAAGTTCTGCAGGGCGAAATAAAAACCCCTGAAATCTTGGCAGGTATTACATATATAAATAAATTAGCGGTATCCAACAGATGATGTTCTGGGTCACCTTGGTCCACATTTTGGTCGATATCTGGAAAACGCGTTCACATATACAACTACCACCATTCCCTTTTAAAACTCTCATTAATACCTTTAATTTGATACCAATATCATACAAACACATTCTAGAGTCACCCCTGGTCCACCTTTATGGCGATATCTCGAAAAGGCGTCCACCTATAGAACTATGCCCCACGCCCTTTTAAAACACTCTTTAACACCTTTCATTTGATACCCATATCGTACAAACAAAGTGCAGAGTCACCCCATGTCCGCCTTTATAGCGATACCTCGAAAAGGCGCCCATCTAGAGAACTAAGGCCCGCTCCCTTTTAAAATACTCATTAACACCTTTCGTTTGATACCCATATTGTACAAACGTATTCTATAGCCACTCCTGGTCCACCTTAATGGCGATATCTCGAAACGGCGTCCACCTATGGAACTAAGGATCACTCCCTCTTAAAATACTCATTAGCACCTTTTTTTTTGATACCCATATTGTACAAACAAATTCTAGGGTCACCCCTGGTCCACCTTTATGGAGATATCTCGAAACGGCGTCCACCTATGGACCTAAGGATCACTCCCTCTTAAAATACTCATTAGCACCTTTTTTTTTGATACCCATATTGTACAAACAAATTCTAGAGTCAACCCTGATCCACCTTTATGGCGATATCCCTAAATGGCGTCCACCTATAGAACTATGGCCCACTCCCTCATAAAATACTCTTTAATGCCTTTCATTTGATATACATGTCATACATTCCCTCGGTTCATTCTCTTACATCGTTATTTTCCCTTATGTTGTCACCATAGCTCTCAACTGAGTATGTAATGTTCGGTTACATCCGAACTTAACCTTCCTTACTTGTTAATTTTTTTTTTTTTTTTGACATATGTATGTATTCTGCACTTGTTCCAATTAAATACATTAATTTCAAATTATTCATAGAATTACAAAACAAAATACATTGATAGTGTATGTTTTTTTGCATTTATGTCGACGTGTCACCACCTTATAATCTTCTACCAAGTTAAAAAGATATTGTTGCGGAGCTGGCAACACTATTCACCACCTTCATTTGTTTTCGTTTGTTTAATTGCAACAAAGAAAAAAGCGACAATAGTACCGACGGGTTTTCCGCGAATAACTTTTAAACGCGATAAAAAATGTAGTTTCTGCTTTCGGATTCTGAATCTTGACGCAAATACGCGTCTTTTGATATCGCTATCGACATGTGCGACCCGAAGTTTAAGTGCAGGACTTGAGTTGAAATTTTACTAAATTTGGAAATTAAAAGGCTTATATTTCATAAACTAAGAGTTTCCTAGAGTTGCGGATGATAATTTTGTGATTTTTAGGACCCCCGCCACCCCTCGAAAAAAAGAAAAGTTGGAAAATCGTGGCACCTTATTCTAAATATTCCCCTAAAATCCAACCCCTAACATTCACGACCAAGCTAGTTTTCTATCGACAAATTTAGTGAATTGCATATGTAAATTCATTTATCGATTGTGATCTCTTAGTTCGGTTTTGCAGGGTCAGTGCCCTACAAGACGGAGTTAACTACCCTGCAAAAATCGTGTGACCAAAAACGCAAACAGTCACACGAATTTTTGATAGGGGTGACGATTTGGAATGAAAAATTGTGCAAATGAAATAGCATGCTGACAAATTTTGCTTTCCCACAATGTATCATGCTCTCTCGCACCTGTTATTTGTATAGGGATAGCAAAATACGTCATTTTTGCGTGCAAAAAAATCCGCCATTTCTAATTCAGCATAGACAGCAAAACATTTGGTGGTGAAAAATTTTTTCAATTTCGAGAGTTTTAAGTGGAATATCTCCGGAAAGGTTTAAAATTAAGAGGGAGTTCTCTATATCACAAAGATATATATTTTAAAGTGCGCAAACTTATAATTTAAAAGTTATTTGGTGTTAAAGTTTGTAAATTTCTATACAAATTTTATATGTGTATACGTATATATATGTGGCAGCACAGCTTTGTAATGTCATCAATAAAATATATATATATATATATATATATATATGTGCATGTTGCTACAAAAGCGCGAATGATTTAATAAAAACATTTATAATAAGTAAAAACAATGCAAAAATGAAATATGAAATATACAAAAATGCAATTCAAGTTTATCGTTGCCAATTTATATAGATATGTATGTGGATTAAGGTTTTGAAAGATGTGTAAATTGTAATTTAAAGTGCTATAGAAATTTGCTAAATTTGCAGACTTTAACAACAAATAACTTTTAAATTATAAGTTTGCGCACTTTAAAATATATATATTTGTGATCGGGAGAACTTCCTCTTTCATTTGATACCAAGTTTTACCCCGAACTCGGGGGGGTGCTATTCTAAAATTTTCCCAAAGTCTTTAATATACAATGATTTTTGCTGTTTATTTCGACAACAACTTTTGATTTGATTTTTGTGCTTATCGAAAGAATTCACAATTATATAGCACCATGCCGCGAATTACGATAAAAGGTGGTGTGTGGAGAAACACTGAGGTAAGCATTTGACGCGACTGGTTACTCTTGGCCGTTTATTAACTAAATTGATAACTTTCAGGATGAAATCCTCAAAGCAGCTGTAATGAAATATGGCAAAAACCAGTGATCACGTATTGCATCACTGCTGCACCGCAAATCTGCCAAGCAATGTAAGGCACGCTGGTACGAATGGCTTGATCCTAGCATAAAGAAGACAGAATGGTCACGGCAGGAGGATGAAAAGTTTTTGCATTTTGCCAAATTAATGCCAACACAATGGCGTACAATTGCGCCGATTATTTCAGAGGGTTAACTGGCACCAATTGTTCACACCAAATTGTTAGATACAGGATTCGCCACGGGTAGGTGAGGTTGGCAATCACAACCCCTTGAATCATTTTGGTCGGTAGGTATGCCGCGGATATATTCTTGGCACTTGTTATTGATGGCTTTTATGATGCGACCAACACAAACTGGACAGACGCCAATGCTCAGTCAACCACCCAAGCCGGGTCAACCCCCAATACCCGGACACGTCCGGACGTCCTGGTTATAATGTATGCTAATACAACTAATAATTTACAAATTTGCTGATGATTATTTTTGTGTTATTTTCTTTAGCAACCACCTGCACCTGTTACTGGTAAATATCAACAGCCGCAACAGTATGATCAAGCCCAACGCCGTTTATATCCCGATCAGATGCCAAATCCGACAAGCGTTATCATTGAAAATAAAAATAACGCTGGTGGTGCTTTTATTACTAATGAACAGGGTTTATTACCACCATTGGTGACACCAAAATATGTGGTAGAAGATCAGGGTAACTCCTCGCCACGTTACGTTAGGTATCGATAATCGAAATTAATGTTTTGTTTGGCAATTACATTGATCTTTCTTCTTTGCAGGTCGTCTTTGTATTGCATACCTGCAACAGCTGATTTATTAAAAACAACAGCTTTGTCCATTACTCTTACCGTCTCGCCAATGGCACGCACGGTTGAGGGTGAATATGAGCCACCCATTGTAAATTTTGGTGAATTGGGTGCAATTAGATGTAATCGTTGCAAGGCTCAATAGCAACTTGTAGATGCTGGTCGTCGTTTCCAATGTTTAATGTGTAAAGTAATAAGAGATGGTAAGAAAAATCTTTTACTTTTACTTGTGTTCATTGATCCATATTTTTCTCAACAGTGCCAACTGCATATTTCCAACATTTGGGCCATACCGGACAGCGTGCCGATAAATATGAACGTCCTGAACTTGTATTGGGTACATGAGTATTTGTGTAAAAAATGCTTGGGTACCGATAGCTCTCATGGTAAACCTCAACTCATATCCAACATCAATGCCTCGCATTCAATTGTGGCACTGTACGCACTACATTGGGTTCACGTAGTATGGACAATCATATTGTTGATTCCAGTGGTAAGGCCACAATCTCAAATGATGGGGCAACCATTATGAAACTATTGGATATTGTGAATCCAGCCGTAAAACTCTAGTACACATCCCCAAATTTCAAAATGCTGAGGTAAGTTTTTTGTTATATTAGAATGTGTAGAATAAAAATGTTTCTCTTATCAGGTCGGCGATAGCACCACTTCAGTAGTATTTTAAGCATGTGAAATCTTAAAACAAGTTAGATGTTGAGGAAGGCGTGCATGCACGTATCATCATTAAAGCTATACGTAAAGCATTACAATTATGCATGCTAAAATATGACATGGCTGTACATGTCGAAGCGCCAATCAATGGAACAACAAAGTGCTTTATAGGAAAAATGATCTGCCACAACAATGTCCTCCAATGTCCAAGAGTATCAGAAAATTGTTGATGCTGAATGGCGTATTCTGTAGAATAAACTAGCGCCTTACGCCAATGTTGTGTTTTCTAAATTACCAATTTGTGATGTTGCTACACAGTATTTTGCAGATCGTGATATGTTCTGTGCTGTTCATGTACCAGAAGAAGATTGGAAACGTAGAATGAAAGCTTGTGGTGGTGCTGTTATGACTACAGCTAATGATATTAATTCAAATGTTTTGGGTCAATGTGATTACTTTGAAGAACGTCAGGTTGGTGGTGAACATTTCAACATTTTCCAAGGTTTGACATTAATTTAATTTTCATAGATTATAATTATTTAAAGGTTGCGTTAATGCTAGAACAAGTACATTGATTTTACGTGGCAGTGTTGAACAATTTTTGAAGAAACTGAGCTTCGTTGCATGATGTTATAATGCTTGTGCAGCGTATATTTAAACATGATTCTGTTGTTGCTGGTAAGTCAAAATACAAATTGAAAAAAATTTCTAATCTTAGGGTCTCATTCTCTATTACGAAACGAACTTTCGATGCGGATCGGAGACGAATCGCTAGTGTATTTGTACTATGTTAGACAATGGAAACTTATCACTTGACAATTACTTTTGCCTTCCTGTTAGTCAGAAAGGGAAAAAGACTGAACGAAAATGATAGAGAATACCATTGCTAGACGAAATCGTTTGGAGGCGAATCGTTCGTCTGAGCTATCGTTCGCAATACAGAATGAAGCCTTTAAATTGTTAAGTAATATAATGAAAAGATTGTGTCCAAGGTTGTGTCTGAAGGTTTAATGTGGCCACATAAATCGTTCCCGAGATGGTCGGGCTGGCACTTTAATGGTGTTGTGTTACCGGAGCGTAGCGGATCTGTATCAGGCTAAAGGGCCATCACATCGATAACACTCCCCAAGCCTTCGGGGAGCAACCTTATCGCTACAAAAACAAAAACAACATTGTGTCCAAATCCCGAAAAAAACTATAAAATTTGTGTCAGTGAAATGATAATTATTGCTTTTGGTTGTTAGTTTTGAGGAATCGTCATCGAGTTCCTTCTGATCGTATATGCCGGTTCTTTTGCATTCTTTTACATGCATAAAGTGCCGTTGAAGCCTTCCTCACCCTCTTCTCCACGTTGAGCTTCCATGACAGCTTACCGTCTAGGCTCATTCCTAGATATTTTGTGCAAGGTTTCTCCCGTAGGGTCGCCCCTCCTAACTTAGGCCTGGTCCAATTAGGGACCTTGTACCTCTTTGTAAACAAGACCATATGCAACGTCATCTGCGTAAACCGTAAGTTTTTCTGGTCCCACGTAGAATCCCCTAAGCAGTTGGTTAATGACCAGCGTCCACAGCAGAGGTGATAGCACCCCTTCCTGCGGAGTGCCCATGTCCACTAATTTCGTGGCCGCGTACAATCCCCATTGCGATGTAATCTTACTGCAGTTTAACATGCAGTCGATCCATCTGGGTAAGGCTGCA
The DNA here is from genome assembly GCF_040869045.1 of Eurosta solidaginis. Lineage (NCBI taxonomy): Eukaryota > Metazoa > Arthropoda > Insecta > Diptera > Tephritidae > Eurosta > Eurosta solidaginis. The sequence goes on along the minus strand of NC_090324.1, from coordinate 66,951,118 downwards.
TGTACTTTAACGTAATTAAGACCATAAATAATCACCCATTTAGAAAGCCCCGGCCATGCTTAAGAAGACTTTCAGAGCATATTCCTTATATTCCATGGCTTTTTCTAAGCTTAATACCACCCTATGCAATGCGGTGTCTACTGACTTGCCTTTGGTGTATGCCTGTTGTGTTGTGGAGAGCAGCTTTTCATTCACGTTGGACTTTATGTACACATCTATCAGCCTCTCAAAGGTTTTGAGCAGAAATGATGTTAAGCTATTGGGTCTATAAACTTTGGGATACACGTGACCGATCTTCCCCGCCTTTGGTAGGAAAGCTACACGAGCAGTTCTCCAAGAGTGCGGTACATGATTCAGTTTATGCACCCATCGAATATTATTTTAAGCCATCCCACGACCGCCCTACTTGAAACTTGTAGCATGGCCGGACATGTACCATCTGAGCCCGGCGATTTCACCACCACTACGAGGTCCTCAGTAGTGTAATTAGGCAGCATATATGAATGCAGCTGTTTCCTTACCATTACTACAGCTCGCGCCCGTCCTTCCTTTTGCGCATAGTAAACGCCAAAACTGCGCGCGCTAAGTCCAGAAACCTTTCCTCCCGATGGAAGCCACGGCTCCTGGATCAGGAGTTAGGAGGAGGAGTTCGCTCCACGCCACTTTACTGTGTTGGAGGTTTATCTGTAGGACTCGCAGCACCAATGGGCTGCTTGTCCCCCTCCAGCACCTTCATCGTGACGTCGTCGTCCTCCCCTAGCCCTTTTGGTTTAGAGTGTTCGAAGCCCCCTTCAGCCTCTTGTACCTGTTGTGCCGGGTGTTCCTCTGTGCGACTCACAGCACCATCTGGCTGTTGGTCCCCTTCTAACATATTCGGGGTGACATTTGCCACCTCCACCTGTCTTTTTTCTATTAGGCTTTTGAGGTCCTTTTCGACTTCGCCCACGTCCAGCGTGTTAGGACTTTAATACCCGCGACTTCTTTCCTGTGTCGCATATACATTTTGCCTGTACCTAAGGACATTTTTCCAAGCTGCACGTACAATATATCCTCCGCCTGCTTGTTTATTTGGAAGATGTATAACTGACCTTCCTCCGTAGGCCGAGATATAGTAAGTACCTTCCAATCCTGTGTCGGTATGTTCGGATTCTGATTCTGCAAAAGTCGCAGTGTATACTCCGACTTCATCACGCATGGTATCCATACCTTAACTTTTGGTACCTTGGGGATTTGCGCTTTATCCACCATCTCAAAACGCGCGTTCGTGCCCTGCCTTTGGAGGTTTGGAACCACTTCCTCCAGCCACCGCAAGCTCGCGATGTTGTCGCACGCTATCATCTTCATACCATTATACCATCCCCCGAATAAAAGGTTGGAAGGAGCTTACTTGGTTATTCCCGCATCATCTTAAGCATTAAGCTAATAAGCTCCTTTTCTACAGCTCTCCACCTTTCACTAGTCATCTGTTCGAAAGGACTGCTACGATGAACCAGCGCCACAGTCAGTGACTGCTTTGCCACATCACTCATCTTCTCGGGAAAAGCCGGCGTCTTAGTGTTATTTCCCTTTGGCACCTCTGAGAAAGCCGGAGTCTTAGCTCCCTTTAGCACCTCCGAGAAAGCCGGAGTCGTAGCGTTATCTTCCTTTGGCTTATCTCCTACTTCCATAGTTGGAACTTCCCTCTGACTCGCAGCCTTCGAGGTAGTTGCTACCTCGCTATTGGGGCCCATCTGTTTTACAGTTTTGGGCCTACTTGTCTTGTCTATGGGACTGCCCTGCGTGGCGGCTCTGGGACTGGGCCCTTTCTGCTTCTTGAAAGCAGGCTTGTCGCCTTCCGCCGAACGTTGCCTTTTCATTCTGCCATTCGACGCTTCTTCCTCCTCATACCGGTTGCAGAACCGAGGGTTTCTCGCAGCAAACATTTTGAACTACCTTCGACCTGCTTCTACCGCCTCATGAGCCCATGCCAAGCGCTCGATCTCCTCTTCTGTTGGGTCCACCACTGCTCCCAAGCGTTGTACAATTCTTAGTACTGCACGGTACTTCGAGAAAGCTCTTTGCTCCATACCCTTCTCCACTCTTCTACTCCTTTTTCATTTGTGTGCTTCTCCAACATGGAGTTCATTGAATCAGCACTACTCTCGCCCCCCGAGTCCAACGCATCGCTTAATGCGTATTTGTCGTCCTTGGCTTGCGACTCAGTCCTCTTCTTATCATCGTCCTTATGAAAATTAAGTAATGAGTCGTTCATCTTGGTCTTACGACCACCAGCCCGACAAGACGGGCTCAGCGGTCCAGTATTATATACGGGGAAAGAACCGTCAGCGACAGCAGCGCCCCTTACTGTGGTAAGGCCGTCAATACTTCCCGAGGTGGTCCGGTATCGAGAAGGCTCCGTTCGAATACAGCCGAATTTATCCCCTGGCTACAAATCGTCCAATAGGCACGGTCCGCACAACACCCTGGATTAGGGTGTTGGCAGTTCTTGGTCACCGACATCCCGCCGCCCTCCTATGAGGCGAAACGGTGTAGATGCCAGTCCTAAACAGCTCCTTCTCATCGTCGGGCGCTATGGAGATCGGCTAAGACCTCACACCAACGACGATGTTCGTTACAATTGCTAGTGCATGCTCTCCAAGATGTAGATCCTGATCGAAAGTCACACCCAAAATTTTAGGGTGTAAGACATTCGGTAAGGTAATGCCATATGTTCGACATTTGGCGTGGTCATGTTTTAAATAAGGTCACCGATGATTTGGTTGGTGACAATATCAGGTTTCGCGAAGCGACAAAACTAGAGAGATTGGGGAGATAGCTGTATATTTTATTACAAAGCTCATCGATGTAGGAAACAATAGCATAGGCGTAGAAGCAATAGTGACTCATGGTGGTAAAGGTAGCTATTGATATGTAGAAGTGAAGCAGAAGTTTGAATATAAGTTTTTTTAAGTTATAGCAAAAAAAGCGTTAAGGATTTTTAATATCTTACCAGGTACCTTCGTAAATGTTTCTAAGAATGAAGAATAAAACATATTCAAACTCAATTTTCACCAGGACAAAGCCGCTGAGACTTCGCTATACTTTAACATACAATACGTTACCCCATTTTAGCACAACTATAATTTTTTGATTTTATTAAATTTTATAAAATGTTTCTTCCTCTACAGTTCTATTTCGGTATTGGATGGTAAATATGGCTTTCGCATTTTCTCTTCACAGTTATTGTGAAAAGATGGAAGAAATCTATGCTTGTAAATCTCACATATTATCTTGGTCGAGCGTTTCTTCAATAGCTCTCTAGTGGTGATGGTGACAGCAGAGAAACCCAACTATTTACAAAGGTTACACTTCAAAATGAATCAAAATATCTGCCATTGCCTCTACGGCTCAAATACCCACAGTATATGAATGAATCGATTGCACCTAATTGTCTGCCTAACGGATAGTATACATATTCATCAAATCGAAAATATTGCACCAAACGAACTGGGTCTGAATACTGAAACAGTACACATATTCAAAATCGATGAGGAGGCTGTGATGATGGTATAGGGTGAGTTGTTGAATAACATACGTAAACCACTTTAACCCACCTATATATTTGCATTACAGCTAAAGCTTTACAAAGAGCGAAATTTGCTGGCGCCAAGCAATTGGAAAAGGCAGTGAAGCATTCATCACACCGTACGGATGGTGTAAAGTTAGAAACTGCTGTTGTAACAGCTGCCACCGACACAACGGTCATCTCTACTTCGCCGAGTAGCGGCTCGTCCGACTATCTATCGAAGACAGTATAATCATATCTTTTGCCAACACAGGTTAGCGATGTGCTTGCACAGTAAAGGATTTCAATTGGAAAACAAAAACCAAATAAGAGAGTTTATTTATTATTAAAGTATTTACTTTTCTTTATATCAACAGTATTAATTTAAGTTGCAATATCACGTACATATATAATAAGGGATGTGATACGATTGCTGTCGGAATTAGATTTGAAACCAATCAATACTCCTGCTAAGGGTTGCAGAATTATTGCTTGAATAATTAGATTTAGAACAATAATAAGTCTGACTTAATTACAAGTCGTACATTTTTAAGTTCATCAATTACGGCAGCAATCGGATTCCACGACACCTTTGAATATTCTTGATCTGAAAAAAGAGTAAACCCAATTCAAATTTTTACTAAGCTTTAAGTTGTAGATTATTCAAATAATTGGAGTTTTTTCGAAAGCTTAAAATTATTTTCTGATCGCTTAGAAAAGATTTCAATTGGAAAACAAAAACCAATTAAGAGAGTTTATGTTATTATTAAAGTACTTACTTTTATTTATATCAGTTGTATTAATTTAAGTTGCAATATCACGTACATATATAATAAGGGATGTGATACGATTGCTATCGGAATTAGATTTGAAACTAATCAATACTCCTGCTAAGGGTTGCAGAATTATTGCTTGAATGATTAGATTTAGAACAATAATAAGTCTGACTCAATTACAATTCGTACATTTTTAAGTTCATCAATTACGACAGCAATCGGATTCCACGTCACCTTTGAATATTCTTGATCTGAAAAAAGAGTAAACCTAATCTGAATTTCTACTAAGCTTTAAGTTGTAGATTATTTAAATAATTGGAGTTTTTTCTGAAGCTTAAAATTATTTTCTGTTAGCTTGGAAAAGATTTCAATTGGAAAATAAAAACCAATAAGGCGAGTTTATTTATTATTAAAATTCTTACTTTTCTTTTTTATCAACTGTATTAATTTAAGTTACAATTTCATGTACATATATAATAAGATATGTCGTGATACGATTGCTGTTGGAATTAGATTTGAAACCAATCAATACTCCTGCTAGGGTTTCAGAATTATTGCTTGATTGATTAGATTTAGAACAATAATAAGTCTGACTCAATTACTATTCCTACATTTTTTAATTCATATTTTACTTTATTACTTTCAAATTCAATTACGGCAGCAATCCGATTCCACGACACCTTTGAATATTATTCTTGATTTGAAAACAAAAGTAAATCTAATCTGAATTTCTACTTAGCTTTAAGTTGTAGACTTAAATTGATTCAAATAATCAAATTTTGTATTCGAAACCATGTAAACAACTCAAATTATACATGAATATAACATACTTCTGAATTGTCCAAATATAAAGTTAGCTGCTGCAGCAATATAGCTCAAAGTAATTAATATATTTTTATGTTATTATTAAAGTACTTACTTCATTTTTATATTAAATGTATTAATTTAAGTTGCAATTTCATGAATATATGAGGCTCCAAGATGCAAAACCAGATGAATCCATGATATGTAAAACTTAGAAAATCACAAAAAAGCTGAAATTTTGTAAATTGTTATGAATTTTCAACACGGGTTTTTAGAATGCAATATTGTCGCAATTTAAATATTATTTAAAAATTTTTAAATATCTGGTTTTGGATCTAGGCGCCTCATGTATTCTTTATTTGGCAAAAATTGACTAAATCTAATGATATGTTTTAAATAAATGTTTATATTATATGTTATGTTTGGTTATTATAATTAAAAATAAATATTGAAAATTAAATTTTTTTGGTTCATATTTTATTCTCGTGGCTGCTACAGGTAAAGTAAATCGGCAGGTAAAATTCAAGTTATATGGCGGTTATATATACGGTAAAAGCGCAGTAAAATTGATTGTCAAATGACTTGAAAATGTAGAGGAAAAAATCGAAAGCGTGGGAGCGGAATGCACGATCACATTAATAGGAACGAAACGGAAAATTTGGTCACAAAAGTTCATCACGCCCATGCAAACGTGACTATGAATATAAGCGCTGCAGAGAGTCACAATGACTGTAAAATGACTAGTCAAATGACGTGGAGAGTTTTTGCACGGTAGTTCACCCTAACATTCAAAAGGGGGACTCATGAAAGCATATAAACTTATAAGGTGTAAAATTATATCAATTTACACATGCGGTTATATGAACGCACCTAGTAATACTCTTGATAAACTTGATTGTTTATCAGCTGTATTATTGCCAAACAAAATTTTTTGGATTGTTATACAAATTAAAAAATGCCAAGATTAAGTGAAAAATCAAAACTAAAACGCCTTTACTTGCTGATGTTGGAAATTTCTGATGAAAATGCCTGCTGTAATGTCTGCAAGGTTGCATTCCTCTGAGTTTACCGCGTTTACACAATGTAATATGCGCGTAAATTTATACAAATTGTGTAAATGATTTTTCATACAAAATTTGACAGCTCGTTTACGCACTAGATAAATTTATACGTTTACACACTTTATAAGGCATTTATACGGTTACATGAGTCCCCCTAAAGCTTTTTTCGCTCTCCACTAACACATCGACGTTTCATGCTGTCATCGAAATGACAGTTCATTAATTATTCCGGGAAACTTTGAAACGGAGTAAAAATAGCATTGTTTACAACGAAAAATATCTTGTGCTTTTAGTTGTGACATGTGACGGAAATTAAAAATTTTGTTGCAGGGAACACCTTTTTGCATTGGCGGCCTTCGCCCAAAATAATATTGGCCCCTATTATGAGACAAATTCGATCTTCGACTGTGGTCGAAAGAGTTCATCGAACGAATTTTCATTCGGTATTATGACGCGCGTTCGATGAAGGCAAGCGTTATTGTGAAATCCGATAAATTCAAAAGTTCACAATAGCACATTTCCAATACTCTGTCAAATAAAATAAAATAAATAAACAAAAGCAGAACTAGTTATTAAATGCAAATATTAAAAATAAAAGTATGACTACAACGGAATGTGGTTTGATGATTCGTTAGATGAAGAGGAAAGCTTACTGGAGCTAGCCACAAGTAGAAGACGGGTGAGATGCTTCAAATCCTTTGGAAATGAATTCCACCACGTAAGTGTAGCTTTCTAAATACGTTGTTAAATTGTTGAAATTATAAGTTTTGTTTATAGATTTATTCAAAATTTCAGACTGTCCAAAGAAGCGTTCATGGACATGTTGGCCAGTACAGATGAACTGCTGCAGCAATGCACAAGAGCCAAGTATATTCCTAATATTTTTTAATTTTGGCAACAGTTCTTCGAGCACCTGAGCATTGGAAACGAAAATGCACTCGGACTTGCCCAGCCGACTGTGTCTGTCGTACTATCAGAGGTGTTGAATGCCTTGGAAAATTTTATTTGTGAAAGATGGATAAAATTGAATTACGAGGAGGCTGAGCTGTATCAAGCAAAGTTGCATTTCTATAATGTGCAAGTTCCTTTGCTATATGGGGATTTTGTTCCATAATTGAAACTAGTCTTTCAAGCTGTTGTTTTGTACTCACGACCTTGGACCTATATAAAATTAATTCACATAGTTTAAAATTATTACTAAGTAGTAAAAAAGTAGAACATAAATACAAAAAACTTACATTTTAAACAATTATTTTTCTATACGATACAGCATCGACAACAAATTTATATTCGCTTGAAAATTAGATACACAACGAAAATTCGACAGGAATGAGTTGTCATAATACCAATTTCAAATTCGATTTTCGATGTTCGATAGCCAGCGAAGATCGAAGATCGAATAATGCTCATAATAGGGGCCATTAAGTTAATTTTAGTTGTGACATGTGACGGAAATTAAAAATTTTGTTGCAGAGACCATCTTTTTGCGTTGGCGGCCTCGCCCAAAATAATATTAAGGGTAACGTTTTACAAGACGGTGCACCACCTAATTTAAAAATATCAAATAATAATAAAAACGGAGCTCGAGGCGCGTCTTTTGATTCCTCAAGTGATAATTTTTGATAAAAATTAGGTGGTGCACCGTCTTTTAAATCGTTACCATATTAAGTTGTATAGAATCGACGGGATGGCCTACAAGGTTTCATGTCATACTAAATCGCTCCCGATATGGTCGGGCTAGTACCTTAATTGTTCCCGGAACGTACCCGATCTGCATCCGGCAAAGGACCAACAAAGTCGATAACGGGGAGTGTCCTTATCGCTACAACAACAACAATATTATTTACTTTGGTAATAGTGCAGTTTACGGTACCTACCGAAATTTTGGCCAAAATTTCCGAGTGAGCTATCAAAAGACGCGTACTCACGTCTAGATCAAGAATCCGAAAGCGGAAGTTAATTTTTTTTACCCGTTCAAAAGGTATTAACGAAAAACCGAAAAAAGACCCGTGGGCCCCTCCGAAACCTGGGGTGGGATCCATAGTATTTTTGCGCAGAACACCTTTCTGCGTTGGCGGCCTTCGGCCGCGCTTATAAAAGATAACCCTGGGCTACGCCATGCAAAGTCCTGTTGTGCGGTATAACCATGGGTCTACCGCCACCGTGATGCACAACACAACAACAACCACATTAAAATCACCAAATTCAACTGCAAATATGTCCGGTCAGAGTTAAAATTTTTCTTTTCCGCCTTCGAATAATTGTTCTCGAGATTAATATGCGTCTTTTGATACCTCACTCGAAAATCTTGGCTCAACTTTAGGGTGGGTACCGTAAACTGCACTACTACCTTTATTTTCTGCTTTTCATTCATACGTATGTGCATTTTTAAATAATAAAAAAAATGTTATATTATTCTAATAGATAGCATCTCCGCCGGGTTGCGATGCAGCTCAGAATATGCCAAATTCAGAGGAAAACTACAATTAAATGCAGTTTCACGTGTCATGTGCCAAGGATACAAGGTACTTTACAACCAACATGCTTTGGAATACGGTACCAAACTGGTTGGATGTATTTCCATAAAAAAGGGGGGAAGTACGCATCTTGGTTTGCCAGTATTTGCTTCGGTAATTTATTATATTGATTTGTATTGATTAAAAATTGCAATAGTAGATAATGTAATGTGAATTAAAATTGAATAGGTAGCCGTAACTAAACAGGAAACTGATCCGCATTCAACTGTTATTTATGTGGCGCCACCGGGATCTGCTGCTGCTATCCTAGAATCATTAGAAGCAGAAATTTCTTTGATTGTTTGCATCACCAAAGGTGTGTCATAACATGATATGGTTCGCGTTAAGCACGGCAAAAAAGCAAAAAAATCGCGTCTAGTCAGGCCCGATTGTCCAGGAATCATCGCACCAGAAAGGTTAAGTAAATTGTTTACCATATTAAATATATTAACAACATGTATGAATTTTTTAGTGATAATTTGTCATGCTTTTGTTGATAATCAACTAAAGAATACAAATACGACAGAGTTCGAAGTTCATGTAAATACCAATTGATTTTTTTAATTAGCGTTTGGAGAGCAAAATACATATGTACGTATGCATAGAACTGCATAGAAGGGGAGGAATTAATTCATTATTATCAGTAGATTTACAAGATTTTTGTCATTTTCCCTGTGTCGCAGTTGTCATTACATTGCGTTAGGAGAGGACATCAACACCTTATTACCCACAGCCAGTTAAAATTTTAGTAAATTTTGCTCTTTTCATCACTGTTTCAAAACGTGGAAAGTTATATATCGAGCATTCCATGGAGAATGGTATATTTTAGCAGACTTTCGCATTGCGGTCATTATTAATACTCAATCCCTAGAAGGTTTTATGTAGTCATATCAATAGTTCCCGAGATGGTGGGGCTAGTACTTCAATGGTGCTTGTTAACGGAACGTAGATAGATAATTTATTAAGGATTGCACAGTGACTTGCACATCTCCTTCACAGCACCTCATCCTAGCCGACTTCCTTGATGAACCCTAGCAGTGTGCTTGACTTGAGGGATTAAATGTGGGAATGCTCTGGCCATGGTGAGCCCATAGATAGATAGATAGCCCACAAACTTAGACCTTCGTCTTGAAATTGCGCCACAATCTAGAAGGATATGGTCCGCCGTCTGCTGATCCATCACAAAATCGGTATGTGTTGTTCGATATTATACCCAGCTTTTGCATGTGACTGTTCAGTCTACAGTGTCTTGTAAGAATAGCCGTTAGGATTCTTCGTTATCTTTATGAGAAGCCTATTAATGCCCTATAACGAGTTGTGCTGTAACCCCCTAACTGTAACTTAGATTGACTCAGGCCTGGCATATTGCGCCAGTGTTCTCTCTTTTCCCTCCCTTCTACTATTAGGGGCATTTATTGAGTGAGGCAACTGCCAGGAACGGCTCGGGATCGATGGGTCATGCAGTTGCTGCCTCTCTTTCCGGGTTGTCCGCCTGCTGTTGTTTTTATAGCAGTGCTTCGTCCCATCCAATAGGGGCGACCGATCACAAATTGTCATCAATGTCTTCTAACGGGAGTCCAAGGAAACTTTCTGTTTCAACAGGGGTGGACCATAATGAGAGGAGTGTTAGAGGCGTTGGTTCCATAATACAGTTAAAGAGATGGTTGGTGTCATGTAGGGACACATCACAGCAGGACAGTGTTTTGTATGTCGGGGTTGATTCTGGATAGGTAAGAGTTTAACCTGTTACGTTATCCAGCTCGAAGTTGAGCTAGAGTGACTACTCTCGTTTCCCTAGGGAGAGTGCGTTCCTCCTCTGCTCGTTTTGTTCTTTGAGTACAGGAATCACCGGCATAGAGGTCCGACGCCTGTTTGTAGAGTTCACTGAAGACATGCTTGTGTTTTTTAACTTCATACGGCTGTGTTCTCAGGTGCCGAATTTCTTCATAATGTAATGAGGCCGTGAACAACAAGACCCACAAAAGATTTATAAAAGTTACGAGGACGCTGGATGGTCCGATGCAACCATCCCTTGCACGTGAAACACTGACAAGAGTATTTATTTTTTAAATAAATTTATTTATTATTACGGCTGTTTAGGCCTAAAACTTAAACTACTAAGTGCAATTCATTGTTATAATCACTTATTTCTATTGAATATGCTGTTGGAATGCTATGTGATTCCGATCAGCATATTTACTAGCGTGACAAAGGGACGAGTCTGGGAGCCACTCATTTAAGGAAGGTTGGAAAGGACGCGTTTCCAATCCTCCAGTGCTCCCAGCTTAAGGCAACAAAATTTGGAACTTATATTTTTCAATTATATGTGTATTTTAAGCTGTCGGAATGTATTAATCTCCGATCAACACAGTTAAACATGTCTTTGGATGTTGGAAATTGAAAATAACGTGTATCCAATCACCCCTCAACTTTGATTAGTAAAGACGCTGTCGGAATGCATGAAGATTCCGATTAGCACAGCTCAACATATAATGGGAGGTTGAAAACGGCGTGTTTCCAATCCCCCCTGCTCCAACTTTTATTTGGCCTTATTTTCGTTATTTTTGTTACACATTATATAATTTTATTGTTATATTAATGCTGTCAGAACGCGAATGTTTCCGATCAGCAACAGTAAATACCAGCTGGAAATACCGAATTCCAGCGAAATTAGTTGTTGGAACTGTCTGGAGTTACAGGTGGCGACCGATTTTCTTTTCCTTAGGGCCGGATGCATTGTATTTTGCTGCTTCCAATATTACCATTCCCTTTTCGCACTCCAGTATAGGATATATCATGTAAAAAAATAAGAGGAGAAAAACTTTATCTTATTGGAGGGGTTTTGAATGCTTCAATAAACTTTTTCTAAAAGTATTGAGGTTATTACTACTTTTTATGTGATTAGGAAGTTCATTGAAATATTTCAGGCCCTTATATATATGACCATCCTAAAAAGATTCTTTTTCGGCAAACGCAGCAAACTCATTTCTCAGGACCGGGGTGAGGAGAAGGACCCGGATTGGAGTCGATACCTTCCCGGAGGAGGAGAGTATGGCGCAGATCGCTGCAAGGCTGGGAGGATGACAATTTGTTGGAGGGACGCAATAAATTAAACACTGAGTCCGCCTTCTCATTACCCTCTACTCCCCTGTGGCCTAGGACCCAGGGCAACGATACTACGTTGTGTGCTCCTAATTGATTTAGCTTTTCTACGCACTGAAGGACCAGTGCTGACTTTATTTCGAACGCCGCAAATGCCTTTAGTGGGGCCTAACTGCCTGACTAAGTATGGCAATTGTTTCATTGGGGTATCAGCGCTGAAGGTTCAGCTTAGCGCACTAACTTATGGCAAATACTTCCGCTTGAAAATGCTCGGATATGATTTTAGAGTTACTGATATTTTGGCTCTGGGTCCGAAAACTCAGGCTCCAATCCCCTCTGACGTCTTCGAGCTATCTATGTATCATACGATCTTGAGCAGACTAGTAATACATTGCACCCGCCCATACCTATACAGCCGTACCAAGAGACTGAGCAGCTCATTACATTTTGGCACAACCGGAGCACTGCTGGACATCCAATCTATATGAAAGCTATGCATTGAAAAGTGTTTGTACCAGTGGCTGGTGCACACCGAACTGGACCAATATATGCTATATTGATGCCTGCACAAATACCAAGCTATGTTTATGTGAATAATGTTACTGCTAATGTCAATTTGCACGGTTGAGCACATACAGTACCTACGTTTATACAAGGTGGAACACCACACTATCTACATGGCGATGTAGCCACCGATCGCGTTGTTGTAAGAGATTAATTAAAACTAGTATCGCCTGTGGTCGAAATTCGACCAACGTGTATTTTTTTCAACTCAATCTATGCATCAAGTGTTGAAAATATAGCAAACTGGTCTAACTTACTTAACTTTTTCTTTACAATTTTGAATTTGATCTAAGACTTTGTACTTTTTGATTGTATTTTCTTAAATTTTCTACAAACTTTTCACATGTAATTATAACGTTTTGGTATGGAGCTCCTTAAACAAAAATATAAAAATTATGTAAAATCATATGAAATTAACATAGAATTATGGTGAAATTACTTGAAATTGAATTGAAAAATAGGTTTTTCTACACCACCCGGAAGGTCTCCGTTGGTGCGCTACCGAAGTAAGTTTTGGGAGCTCGGTTCCCCAGTAGGCCTATATCACCCATATACACATATCGCCCATTTACGTCAATAGTGTTATAATTCAAAAAACACGAACTTTTAGTTAAAAATTAAGAAATTTGCTAAAGGAATTTAGCCTATTTCACGCCACCCGTTTAAGTTGGTATAAATACATATCTAATATGTAAGTGTGACACAAAACAAAAATTTCGAGTAAAATAGAGGATACCTTCATAAAAAATAAAATAAAAATATAAAAAACTTATGTAATGAGAAAAAGGCAGAGTTTACTAAAAAAATTTTTAATTAAAAAAAAAAAAAATAAAGTACTTAAATTGCGAAAAATTAATTGAAGTGACAAACAGTTCCATATAAAAACACAATAAGTGCACTTATACTTTTTTCCGGGTTTTAATGTGATCATTGTGGAAATATGAAGATTCTAATATTCGGATATTTAATGTTGGGATCCCATTGAGATATATGTACGTAATTAATTTGTATTAAATTTGTAAACACTCCATTTCATGAATATATATGACCATATCTACCATAAAATATCGTCTGTGAACAATATAATACTAAGATATGACAGAGAATAATAAATTAGGAAGAAAGGAAAAACAAAGAAAAACATTGAAATTTACACGCAATCATATTTACTTAAATAAAATTGATTTCATAACTTTAAGCGACATAAACCAATTAGGGTTTTGGGATCTAAGCATCCGATTAATGGATATATAATCCAACAAAGTTGCCTAATAATAAATATAGTGGGAATATATTGCCTATGCAAGACGGCCGCTATGATGCCGGTTGCCGCTCTGACCTAAAATCAAAAAAGTTTTTGGGACATTTTTTTGTTTCGTAATTAGCATGAAAGGCAATATAAAAAATGTTTTTGTAACTTTTTCTTTTTTGTTCAGTATAAGACGTACTTTATCTAAAATGAGGATTAAATCTGCAAATGCAACAACATCTTCGAGCAAATTTGCCATTAATTATTAAAATAAATTAGTTAGTTTCAACAAAAGTTAACTCATTATTTGTGTTTTCATGTTTTTTTTTTTAACAACTAAAATAAAAAACAAAGAATCTGTTAAATAAAGACTTATGTATTTACGTGTAGGTAAAATTTGCCTCAAAAAATGGGCCGGTCAAAAATTAATTCTATTTAAGATTTTTGGTACGCTATAAATAATTTTGGAACATTTTTTTAGGATTTTGGTAGAGGCTATTATAGGTAAGCGGCAACAATGGGAAACCATATTTGTATGCAGGTGAAACATTTGTGTCTTCGAATTTAGCGGGGATACATAAAATTTGAAATTCACATTAAACACTTACATAATTGTTCCCAAAGACGGCGCGCTTGTGCATAAAGGTTTATGTCTTTGAAATTCGCATTAGCAAACTTAGATAATTGTTCCCAAAGATGGCGCGCTTGTGCACGAGAATGAATTACGATATTTGTATGAATTGTTCGAATTTACAAAAAATTTTTCTATTAATTATAAACAAATAGAGTAATATTTGTTAACAAAAATAGGCCTATGCTCTGCGGCTGATCAATACCAATCGATTCATATAACTTTTATATGATTTTACGTATGCTAAGTATGCGAAACAGCCTGTCAATTGATTGTATGGAAATTATGTTAGCGTATTAATATATAGATAGTGGGTAATATACTGCCTATGCAAGACGGCCGCTATGATTCCGGTTGCCGATCTGACCTAAAATCAAAAAAGTTCTTGGACGCTTTTTTGTTTCGTAATTAGCATAAAAGTCAATATAAAAAATGTAATGTTATATTTTTGTAACTTTTTCTTTTTTGTTCAGTATAAGACGTACTTTATCTAAAATAAAAAAAAAAAAATAAATGTAAGGCGCGATAACCTCCGAAGAGATCTAAGGCCGAGCTTCTCTTCCAATTTGCGTCGTGCTCCTCTTGATTTTCCCTACAAATTGGCCGGAAGGGACCTACATGTTTTATGCCGACTCCGAACGGCATCTGCAAAGCAGATGAGTTTTCACTGAGAGCTTTTCATGGCAGAAATACACCCGGAGTGCTTGCCAAACACTGCCGAGGGGCGACCCCGCTTAGAAAAATTTTCTTCTAATTGAAAAATCTTATTTCTAAAATTTTGATGTTGCTTTGCCCGGGAGTTGAACCCAGGGCATACGGTGTGATAGGCGGAGCACGCTACCATCACACCACGGTGGCCGCCCATCTAAAATGAGGATTAAGTCTGCAAATGCAATAACATTTTCGAGCAAATTTGCCATTAATTGTTATAAATAAATTAGTTAGTTTCAACAAAATTTAACTCGTTATTTGTGATTTCATGTTTTTTTGAAAACAACTAATATAAAAAACAAAGAATCTGTTAAATAAAGACTTATGTATTTACGTGTAGGTAAAATTTGCCACAAAAAATGGGCCGGTCAAAAATTAATTCTATTTAAGATTTTTGGTACGCTATAAATTATTTTGGAACAATTTTTTATGATTTTGGTAGAGGCTATTATAGGTAAGTGGCAACAATGGGAAACCATATTTGTATGTAGGTGAAACATTTGTGCCTTCGAATTTAGCGGGGATACATAAAATTTGAAATTCACATTAAACACTTAGATAATTGTTCCCAAAGAAGGCGCGCTTGTGCATAAAGGTTTAGGTCTTTGAAATTCGCATTAGAAAACTTAGATAATTGTTCCGAAAGATGGCGCGCTTGTGCACGATAATGAATTACGATATTTGTATGAATTGTTCGAATTTACAAAAAACTTTTTCTATTAATTATAAACGAATAGAGTAATATTTGTTAACAAATTTGGGCCTATGCACTGCGGCTGATCAATACGAATCGATTCATATAACTTTTATATGATTTTACGTATGCTAAGTATGCGAAACAGCCTGTCAATTGATTGCATGGAAATTTTGTTAGCGTATTAATATATAGATAGTGGGTAATATACTGCCTATGCTAGACGGCCGCTATGATGCCGGTTGCCGCTCTGACCTAAAATCAAAAAAGTTTTTGGGACGTTTTTTTGTTTCGTAATTAGCATAAAAGGCAATATAAAAAATGTAATGTTATATTTTTGTAACTTTTTCTTTTTTGTTCAGTAAAGACGTACTTTATCTAAAATGAGGATTAAATCTGAAAATGCAACAACATTTTCGAGCAAATTTGCCATTAATTGTTATAAATAAATTAGTTAGTTTCAACAAAAGTTAACTCGTTATTTGTGATTACATGTTTTTTTGAAAACAACTAAAATAAAAAACAAAGAATCTGCTAAATAAAGACTTATGTATTTACGTGTAGGTAAAATTTGCCACAAAAAATGGGTCGGTCAAGAATTAATTCTTTTTAAGATTTTTGGTACGCTATAAATTATTTTGGAACAATTTTTTATTGTATGGAAATTTTGTTAGCGTATTAATATATAGATAGTGGGTAATATACTGCCTATGCAAGACGGCCGCTATGATGCCGGTTGCCGCTCTGACCTAAAATCAAAAACGTTTTTGGGACGTTTTTTTGTTTCGTAATTAGCATAAAAGGCAATATAAAAAATGTAGTGTTATGCTTTTGTAGCTTTTTCTTTTTTGTTCAGTATAAGACGTACTTTATCTAAAATGAGGATTAAATCTGCAAATGCAACAACATTTTCGAGCAAATTTGCCATTAATTATTAAAATAAATTAGTTAGTTTCAACAAAAGTTAACTCATTATTTGTGATTTCATGTTTTTTTTTTTTGAAAACAACTAAAATAAAAAAACAAAGAATCTGTTAAATAAAGACTTATGTAATAACGTGTAGGTAAAATTTGCCTCAAAAAAATGGGCCGGTCAAAAATTAATTCTATTTAAGATTTTTGGTACGCTATAAATAATTTTTGAACATTTTTTTAGGATTTTGGTAGAGGCTATTATAGGTAAGCGGCAACAATGGGAAACCATATTTGTATGCAGGTGAAAACTTTTTCTATTAATTATAAACAAATAGAGTAATATTTGTTAACAAATTTGGGCCTATGTACTGCGGCTGATCAATACGAATCGATTCATATAACTTTTATATGATTTTACGTATGCTAAGTATGCGAAACAGCCTGTCAATTGATTGCATGGAAATTTTGTTAGCGTATTAATATATAGATAGTGGGTAATATACTGCCTATGCAAGACGGCCGCTATGATGCCGGTTGCCGATCTGACCTAAAATCAAAAAAGTTTTTGGGACGCTTTTTTGTTTCGTAATTAGCATAAAAGGCAATATAAAAAATGTAATGTTATATTTTTGTAACTTTTTCTTTTTTGTTCAGTATAAGACGTACTTTATCTAAAATGAGGATTAAATCTGCAAATGCAACAACATTTTGGAGCAAATTTGCCATTAATTGTTATAAATAAATTAGTTTCAACAAAAGTTAACTCGTTATTTGTGATTTCATGTTTTTTTGAAAACAACTAAAATAAAAAAACAAAGAATCTGTTAAATAAAGACTTATGTATTAACGTGTAGGTTAAATTTGCCTCAAAAAAATGTGCCGGTCAAAAATTAATTTTATTTAAGATTTTTGGTACGCTATAAATTATTTTGGAACAATTTTTTAGGATTTTGGTAGAGGCTATTACAGGTAAGTGGCAACAATGGGAAACCATATCTGTATGTAGGTGAAACATTTGTGCCTTCGAATTTAGCGGGGATACATAAAATTTGAAATTCACATTAAACACTAGCTAAGCGTGGGGCAGTTGAGGGCGAGCAGTTTAGTGTGAGTTATAAGGGAGTAATTTGATGTGCTTGTAGGCGTATGAGTCGTGGCACAGTGGATGACGTACCCGACTCACACGTTTGGGGTTGCGGGTTCAAAGCCCACTGCAAGCAAGCTTTTTTTAAATTTGTTATCTTTTTTTATTTTATAAATTATTATTTTAATGGACTGTATGTTATTTTACTTTGTTTATGGTGTATTTAAAATACGGGACGATGCAAAGCATCGGTACACCTTATTTATGATATCTTTATTTTAATGTATTTGTTTGTTATTTTTAAATTTATTTAGAGAGAGGTCACTATGTACCTGTTACACCATGTATTTATTCATTGGGGGCGAGCACTGGGGGCTCTAAGGTATTGGATGCGGGATGAGCTACCTTGTTTTGCTTTGAAATACCCCTATTACACCTTGTATTTATTCATTGGGGGCGAGCACTGGGGGCTCCAAGATATTGGCTGCGGGATGAGCCACCTTGTTTTGCTTTGAAAAACCCCTTGTATTTATTCATTGGGGGCGAGCACTGGGGGCTCTTAGGTTTCGCTCTAATGAGCCACCTCATCTTCTATTTGAAGAACCTCTTGTATTTTAAATTAAAAACTAAAACTATATCTTTAGAATATTTCACTAACAAGTTGAGAATTACAAGCACACTCAATGGCTAATGAAACAAACGAAAGAAAGAAAAAAAGTCATAGTTTAAGTCGCTTAAACAAACACTTAGATAATTGTTCCCAAAGACAGCGCGCTTGTGCATAAAGCTTTAGGTCTTTGAAATTCGCATTAGAAAACTTAGATAATTGTTCCCAAAGATGGCGCGCTTGTGCACGATAATGAATTACGATATTTGTATTAATTGTTCGAATTTACAAAAAAACTTTTTCTATTAATTATAAACAAATAGAGTAATATTTGTTAACAAAAATAGGCCTATTCACTGCGGCTGATCAATACGAATCGATTTATATAACTTTTGTATGATTTTACGTATGCTAAGTATGCGAAACAGCCTGTCAATTGATTGTATGGAAATTTTGTTAGCGTATTAATATATAGATAGTTTATTCATAAACACTGATTCTTATATTTTCCTTATCATTAAACTGTAGATTGTAGACTCATGACGGGTATTCTTACTGGACACTGCCTTCTGGCGTCATATGCCTTTAAATTAGGCTTGGTCAGTGATAGCAGATGTAGGAAGTGCAGGTTGGAGGAGGAAACGACCGATTACGTTCTGTGCTCGTGCCCTGCGATTGCCAGGCTAAGACTCCAGCTGACAGCTGCCAGATCTAGAAGCAGCAAGTGGCTTAAGTTTTAGGAAGCTTCTGGTATTTGTCAAGAGGACGGAGTTATTTTATAACATGTCCTGGTTGTTGATATGGTTTTTAGCTTGGTCGTTAAAACAAACTTCTGGTAACACTACGGACTCATTCAGTCTATGTGAGGTCGTCATGAACCCGCCAGTTCAACCTAACCTATATTTTGTTTTGGTTTTTACTTTAGAATCAACCGTTAAAGTAAGCGATGTCAGCTAACTAACCCATTGAACGGGTTGCGCTACACAACTCCCTGAACCAATTTGGTATTTTAATCGCCTCTTACGCAGGTATGCCTACTGCGAGTATACTCAAAGCCCCCTAACCCGCTGGAGCCATGAGAAGCGTTAGTGACCTTGGGTGTCCCAAGGAAAGTTCCGTCGTGTCTTGTGTTGTTGGATGAGCGGCCAGGCAGCAGCGTGCAACAAATGTACCATTCAGGAGGATACCCTTGCTGAGCCCAGAAAATCTGGGAAAGTTGGATGTACTGGTCGGATGCAGCAAACGAGTATATTCGGTAATAGCATATGATCAACTTGGAGATAACCAAACGTTTATTTTCCTGTCCAACAGGGAACTGGTTCTAGACCCTGCTGCTAAAGAAGGATAAGCGTAGTCACATCAATTCGTTCCCGGGTTACTCGGGGAAATCAGTTTAGCAGTACTTTGCAGTTTTCATACTGCACGTCCATACAAGAACTTCGGATAATGAATTAAACAGTTTTTGTTATTGTTGCTGTGTTGAATTAAACAGTCATCTGCATTTGTTTGTTTTTGTAGCACGTCTAATTTCCTTCGTAACATCAATCAATTATCCCTTGTTATAATGTTATGTTCTCTATGAATGCAACAGCGAAGTATCTTCGGGTACCCTTGATTCTAGTTATCTGATATCTCCTTGAGTGCCTTGTGCCTTTGGCCTCTCAGAAAAGAGCTAATTGTGGAGCCCTATTTATAGAACACTTTTCGGGTTAAATATATTAAAAACTTTAATCTTCCTTACTGATATTAGTTTCTTTCTCATTCTAGGTAATTTGATTTTGACGATGTGTGCATAACAATATTCCAAATATTCCAGCTGTAGCTGAAGGAAGAACATAAATTTGCTCAAATTATAAGAAAACTGCGACAACTATCCCCCGCCTTTTTATTACCACAGATAAGGCGCTAACAAGCATACTATGGGAAAGGGTCAAGACCAAAGGATCAATATCACCTGTAAATCAACTTTTATAGCACGAATTGGGGCTTCCGGTATTATCCCTACAAAACTCTTATGGCTATGCAAACTGATGTTGAACAACACCACCAGCGCAGGAAAAATTGGCCATCATCACTGAGCTTCGAAAGTTTCAGAAAAGGCACAGCTATTAATAGACGTTATTGTACTTAATTTGCGTGTACATATCAATATACATATATATAAAGTTCACTAGAGTAATAAGAAATAAGGTAATAGTCTAGTTGAGGGGTCGACTGCTAATACGCGACGCAAAAATTCGAGAGTGGTACCCAGAGACGCGTTTCGGCCCCAGGATCTCGAATCCGGTGGCGGAAAACCTCTATCTCTGATACTTCTCGATATATTTGCGAAACCCCCTCCAAAAATGTCCTATCTTTAAACCCCACTTAAACACTCACTGCGCACTGATCACTCACTTCACCACTTTTAATCATTTTATTAACATGTTTTCTCTTTTTGTTTATCAAAACATTCAACCAAAATGGTTTTATTTTTATTATTTTCTTTGTTTTATAGCACAATAAATTTATGTTCCACCAAAATATTTGCTATGAAAAACTGCCAACTTTGCCACTGGATTCAACTTTTAGTTCCATTTATTACACCCCGCTTACACTATGCGCTTTAAAAACAAGTTCCACAAATATACCACGGAATCTTACCTCATGTCTACACTCGCCATCGTCATTCCTGTTTTTGTTATTTTTACGTAAAACTACTGAAGGATCACGAGAAATATTGAAAAGGCAACGCAAGATCGAAAAGTATGCTGAAAACATTTATTTTTAACATTCTCAAGAAAAAAATTTTATTTCAATAAATTATTGTCAACCACTATAAAATCACGTTAAATTATATAAGTTACATAAATTACACGTTTGTTTTATTTATTCCGAAAAATGGGTTTTATACCTATGATGGTATTTCATCATTACCTAGAGCTCAGCGCCTCTTACTCAACTGTCACATAAGGATAGATATACTTCACTTGGTATTTCATTACCAAATATATATGGGTACTCGTAGCATACTTGGCAGACTTAGTTGATTTGAGAACTGTCATGCTTGGCATTGTGGATAAAACAAGTATGATATACTATCCGTAAACTCCCTGACAGGGTGATCAAGATGGCTACCTTTTAGTGATTTTAACAGCAAGTTTAATATGGCGGCGCATATCTTCAGCGGGTGATAGAAAGAGATGCAGAATGAGACCATGATAGTAAATTAAAAATCAGTTGATCGGTTCCATTTGTAATTTTGACGTCTATGCAGAAGTTATGACACTTGTCTAATCCACAATGATGCTTGGCAGACTTAAGTTGATTTGACAACTATCAGATAAGTTCCGTTTAATGATTTTTGAATGTGATTGATAACTCAAGTCATTTTGCTTTTCAAAAATAAAAATTTCTTTTGGAAAAATAAACATACATTTTTTTTTATTTACTGGACTTTGGAACTATTGCCATAAAAGGTAAGGCTTCATAAAGTGATTATTATTGCATTTGCATATTAAATTTTTATCGAGATACTCTTCATTGGAATGCAGACAATATATTTAAGTACGTGAATACTTATTAATCTTTAATTAACAGATTAGAAAATGGAAACTAAAACAAGGAGAAACGAAGAGGACGAGGCACTTATTGATTTTGTGCGAAAGCATGAGTGGCTCTACAATGTCAAATCAGCTATGTATAGGAATACCCAATCCAAGAATAGACTGTGCAAATAAATTGATTATTTCGTATAGGTCGGCCCCTAGTTGATTCTCGGATTGAGATACAAATTATAGAGTAGCCTATTTTGTACCAAGTGAAAGGGACTTGACCAGATTTCATAAAAATTCTTGAAGTGGTTTCCGCGATCACCGGCGCGAGTTTTCCATAAATATAACACGGTGAAGTGCATTAAGATATGTTGACTTTTATAAACATAAACAATATTGAACAGTCAAAAATAATGACGGATATAATTTGACAAAGAATAATTACGTTAACCTGACTTTACAAGAAAGCGGTACCGCTTTCCTAGGATTTCAAGCCTTTGTGAATTACCAAAATATGTCGTACTGTAAAGCGCCGCTGCGGCTACATGTCGTGCAGTGTATTGGGCTTACCTTAAAAAATGACTCCTTCGTGATTAACGTTAACCACTTTGCTCACCATTTTGCTAACCAATTTTTACGTAAAAAAACTAGTTAGTGGTGAGTTTTCTCGTCTATGCTTTGGTCATCATTCGTTGACAGCTTGTATTCAAATTGGAGTGTCAAGTTGCCTTTTAACAGCTTTGTACTATTAATTTGAATTAAATCATCGCAACGACTGCATGGTAAGTTCTAAGAATATTTTTGGTAATTGTCTAGTTGAGGGGTCGACTGCTAATACGCTACCAAAAATATCGAGAGAGGTGTCAAACGACCCGTCTTGACATCAGTATTAATAATCCGAAGGCGGAAAATAAAAATTTGAACGCGTTCAAAAGATATTAACGAAAAACCGAAAAAAGACCCTCGGGTACCTCCG
This sequence comes from Eurosta solidaginis, assembly GCF_040869045.1. Classification (NCBI taxonomy): domain Eukaryota; kingdom Metazoa; phylum Arthropoda; class Insecta; order Diptera; family Tephritidae; genus Eurosta; species Eurosta solidaginis. Next base: position 66,928,351 of record NC_090324.1, on the reverse strand, counting down.
AAACCGGTGGTCGGATCCATAGTATTTTTGCGCATAACACCTTTCTGCGTTGGCGGCCTTTGGCCGCCCTTATAAAAAATAACCCTGGGCTACGCCATGCCAAGTCCGGGTGTGTGGTATAACCGTAGCTACCGCCACGGCTGAGCTCAGGCCAAGGGGGTCACTGCTGGCGGACAGTGAACGGCCTATTAATTAGGTTAGCTGCGAATATAAAATAAGCAGCCTCGACCAAGAGCGGCTGGTGAGGAGGGTTTGGCTTAAAAGGCCTAAAGCACCCTGAGAACCTCCAGTGGCAGGGCGAGTAGATGCCGCCCTGAATTAAGCATCCACAGCCTAGTACGGGGTTGCTTCGAGGGAATACCTACCCAAGATAGGGAGGCAACTATACGACGTGGGACACACTCAGGAAGGTAAAGAGGTAAATTATTTGTAAATTTAAGGTGATTGTCACATTAAGTCTGAGCCCAGTAAGGTCTTAATTAAGGTATACTGGAATCAACGACTCGGATATGTTTGTTAAGGGCTGGCGAATGTGGCATTCGGAAATCTCATTACACGGCTTGACACACCGTCGAAATGACTTTCCGGTTAATGTCCCATTCGTCTCCGTCCCGTTAAAACCTTGGCAGGCCTTGGGGTTCGTTCAAAGTCCGTCATCATTAAGTTGGTGGTGCAGGCTCGGTTGAGATCCTCCCGATTAATACTGATCTGGCTCTGAACGCAGTCTTCATGAGGGACTGCGTCAACCTTCACGTGGCCTCCCTGCCTTCATATAGACAACCACGGGATCTATATAGGTAACTGCACCAAGATAGCGGCCCCAAGTGGGGACCCAATTAAATAAATGATGAGCAACAACAATACTAAAATAAAAAACCAAACACAGGAGAATGAAATGGCGTTCAATCCATTTGTAGGAAGGAAGCTAGCTCGCTCTCCAGAAGGGCGTGGCCCATCGGCTGGGGGCCTTCACATTTCGTCGCAAGTGGTAACGAAACCCAAAGAGCGGAGGCCGAAAGCAAGCAAGGAGCGTTGTCGCCGGGTGCTACACCGAAGCTTTGCAAAAAGAACTCCGACAGCAAGGCTCAAACGGGCACACCATTATTAAGTGAGCTAATTAAGTAGGCGTCAGCTGCGTTAAATCAGCAAGGCGATTGAGGACTTGATGCAGTTCTTCATAGGGCGTAATAATATACACGCGGAAATCAAGCGCTTGGCCTCCGTAATAAAAGTGCTGTACACCGAGTCGGCCCTAGAGGTAAAGAATTTAGAACATAAATAGCGTGCAAGCGAATGCGCCAAGGATAGAAGTCCATCACCCCCAGGAAAGCGACCGAGGAATAATTCGTACTCGACCAAGGAGAACAACGTGGTAAAACCCACTACTACACTAAAAGATGTCTTACCAGGGCACGTGGGTGGTCACAAACGACGGCAAGAAACGCAAGAGAAGACGGAGCGGAAAGAGGAAACTGCAGCCCAAAAGACGGGAGAGTGGCAGTTAGCCAAAAAGAAGAGCAAGAAAAAATCACTTAAGGCTAGGCCGGATGCAATCATCATTTCCAAGGCGGGGGATGCGACGTACGCCGACATTTTGCGTAAAGTGAGAAGATGCGACGAATTAAAATCCCTGGGTGATGACGTCAAAACGATTAGAAGAACGGCGAAAGGAGAGCTATTACTAGATCTGAAAAAATCGCAAGATGGGAAAACAAGCGCGTACCAAGCAGAAATTGAAGCGGTACTAAAGGACTCGGCTAAAGTTATAACAAAGTCCCAAATGGTCACGCTACAGTGCAGAGATCTCGATGAGATTACTACGCCCGAGGAGATTTGCAACGCCCTCCACCAGCAATGCAACATCAAACTTCCAGATGTGGCTGCCATAAAAAGCATACGCACAGGGTACAGTGGCACGAAGTCGGCACTTATAAACCTTACAGCGGATGATGCCAAGGCGGTTCTTAATACGCAAAGAATCCGGGTAGGATGGGTTTCCTGCCGAATTAGAGAGCTCAAGCAAGAAAAACGCTGTTATAGGTGCTGGGGCTACGGGCATATAGCTCAGAAATGTAAGGCGACTGTAGATAGGTCTAGCCTATGCAGGAAATTCGGTCAGGAAGGTCCTAAGGCTGCAAGTTGCGAAAATGCACCGAAATGCGCGCTATGTGGGGGACAACATTCAGCAGGCAGTTTTAAATGCCCACAACGAGAGGGCAGCAAAATGACTGTCTCATGAGAGTATTGCAGCTCAATTTAAACTATTGCGAGGCAGCCCAAGAGCTATTATCCCAAACAGTCTATGAAGGAGGATATGACATAGTGGTACTCTCTGAACAATACAAAAATCGCCAGGAGCAGGGTTGGCTCTCAGATTCAGCAATGAAAGCCTCAATTTGGGCACCAGGGAAATTTCTCCCACAGGAAATTATGACGCAAACGGTAGCAGGATTCACGTGGGCAAAAATCAACGGTATATACGTCTTCAGTTGCTATGCCCCTCCGAGCATGACCATCGCCGAGTTCGAAAACATGATATACGGGATCACCATTGAAGCACGAGGTAAACACCCGCTTTTAGTGTGTGGAGACTTCAATGCATGGTCATCTGTGTGGGGAAGTAGACGAACCAACGAAAGAGGGAGCGTTCTCCTCGAAAGCCTTACTTCTTTGAGGCTAGAACTCCTAAATGAACCAGGGATATATACCTTCGATACAGGTACCAGACGATCCATTATAGATCTCACCTTCGCTAGCAGCGAAATAGCAAGACGAGCAAAATGGTCCATAAGCAACGTCTACACACACAGCGACCATAAAGCTATTAGCGTAGAGCTGCTCGAAGCTCCACGAACGGTAGCAGCAAGACATCGACAAAGTAGGAAATGGAAACAGCACCTTTTCGACCCACAAATATTTGACATTGTCTGGAAGGACGCCATAGTACGAGAATCGCATGCGGAAGACCAGTCGGCTCAAATCACTAAGTTGCTATGTATGGCATGTGATGCTGCCATGCCCAGAAGTCGCGGTAAAGCACAGCGCACTCCGGTATATTGGTGGAATGGCGAAATTGCGGAAGAGCGTAGAAAATTCCACAAAGCACGAAGAATAGCGCAGATGGCACGCTCATCACCACGATATGCAGAGCTACACAGCACCTATGTCGCACAAAGAAAGGCACTTAAAAATGCCATAAAAAAGAGCAAGAAGTTATGCTTTAGGGAACTGCACGATACTGTCGACCTAGATCCTTGGGGATCAGCCTACAGAACTGTGATGGCCAAAGTTAAAGGACCGATATCACAGCAACCTACGTGCCCGATACTGATGAATATTATTGTTGAAACACTTTTCCCGGCGCAAGATCGCTGGACTTATCCAAGCGAGGATCTAGAAAGTACGGAAATTACGCAAATTACAGTGCAAGAGGTGCTGGACGCTGCAAAAAGAGTTGCTGATAACAAATCCCCAGGACCCGACGAAGTACCAAACATAGCCCTTAAAGCCGCGATTACAACTAGGGTTACATTATTTACTGATCTTTTTAATGCCTGTATGCAAGAAGGCGTGTTCCCTCGCCCGTGGAAACGACAAAGACTTGTCCTATTGCTGAAACGTGGTAAACAGCCGGACCAACCATCCTCATATAGGCCACTTTGTATGCTGGATTCCCTAGGGAAGATTTTCGAGCGTATAATTAGTGAGCGCCTACAGCTGACTCTAGAAAGACCAGTAGCCCGTTTCTAAAACCTTGCGTTATAACAACGAACGATTTGCTATCGCAATGCTCGTATCACTTTCGATATGAAAAGTGTTTCTGTAACGCACTCAATTCACCTTGCGATATAATAGTGGGGAGTTTTTATCATATCGATGGAACAATCGAAATGGAACATAGGATCTGTCATCAATAGCTAAAAATGTAATAACAAACACAAATTCTTTTTTCGTTGTTGTATTCCATGAATTAATTCAAGAGAAAAAGTTCAATATTCATTATATAAATCAGGGATGCACCTTAACGTTAAGCTAATCGTTTATCAAAAAATTTCCGCCGTTTCCGTTGAAACCCTTCGAAATATTATCGATAAAGAAATTATCAAGATAAATTGTATCTCGTTTTTAACCGAAACGAAAAGCTTTCGTTAACGTTAAAAACGTTAACAAAAACGTGATACTTTATGTTTGAATTGTGCTGGCAATGCTATAGCCATGGTGAAGCCGTAAGGTGGTAACAACGAGCGCACATACACACACAAACACTATGTAATTTGTTTGTGTAATTCGTTGGTGGTAATGTCAAAAATACTCTGAGAAATGTTCGTACTGTCAAAATTCATGAGAAAAGTTGCAATCAGCTTGGCTAATGCTTTCACCTTTAATGACTCCGCCATCAATCAGCTTTGCCAGCATAGTTTGAAATTAATAATCAACATAAACGATTTGATTTCGTTTTGATATGGCAGAAAACGAAACGAAATCATTTCGTTAATTTGACGATCTTAACGTTAATAAACGAAACGAAATGACTTCGTTTCGTTTATTAACGTTGATTATCGTAACGAAATGATATCGTTTCGTTGGTTAAGCATGCCTGATATAAATCGTCAACTCTTATTTAAGTTGGTATTTTAAGGAATTGACAATCATCCCTTGACTATAATAATAAAGGAAAAGTATTGTGCTACGGGTATTTACTTTGGAAGATTCAATTCCCAAAACCAAAAAAAAGCAAATCAGTCCACCGAGAAGCTATAAGTAAGTAAATGTGTACATATATGCATAGAAAGAGTTAATTCGGGCCAAGTTACTTTACAAATTGCCTTGTGCTCTTTAAGTTTTACTAATATGTATGTACTTTTTTCGCAGGAAAAATGTTTGCGGCTGCAATATTTGCTCTGGCAACTGACCAACGAAACATGTTGCGCATACACAGACGACATTTACGGGATGCAACGGACCCCTTTCAGTTACCTGAAGTACACTTCGAAGAGCTCTTTCGCTTCAAAAAAGAAGCAGCTATCGTGTTGCTCGACGAAATCAGCCCGTACATGAAGAACGGGCAAAGAACGACGTTTGTGCCAAAGGCACTTAGGATGCTGTCAGCACTACATTATTTTGCAACTGGCTCGTTTCTTCGAGATGTTGGGCAGGATTTTGTTTGCTCCTTGAGCAAGACGATGGTCAGTAGATCGATTAAGGAGGTTGCGCACGTTATAGAAACAGAATTGATGTGCAGCTACATCAAATTTCCTACTACGGTCGACGAGCAAGATGCCGTAAAACAAATGTAAGTACTTTAAGAGCAAGCGGGCAAGCTTTTCAGTGCTGGTTTAAACTCCAGTCAAAGTTGATCATAGTTTAACCTTGCCACTTTGGCTGACCCACTCAGCATTTAGGTGATAAAATTTTTAATCAAAATTCAAAAATCAAATCAAATCAAAAATTTTTAATAATTTTTCATTCAGCTTTCTGAATCTTTTCTGACAATCTTTGTTGACTGAATAATGAATTTTATACTTGTTAAAATTTCACTTTTGATTGAAGATCTTATTTTTTCGCATACACACATTTTTTCAATCATCAAGTTCAGAAAAAATATATTAAAATTTTATCTTCAAGAGAAGAAATAATGTATATACTGCTCCTAACAAAAGATTTCCCGAACCATTTCTCCACCTTCGGCTTCCCAGAAAATATAAATCCAACCATTACACAATACAAAAGATTGTGAACTATTTGAACCCCAGGTAAGTGAAACTCTCTTGACATATGTACCTGGATATGGCTTCAACATCCCGTACCATATCGTATTTTAAGATGTTGACGATCATATCTGATGCTGGATGTTGTAGTCGCAGATGTATATTGGTCTAGTTTGTTTGCGAATGGCCTTTGGTTCAAATAGCTCACTTCGGCATGCTTTCTTCCCCTAATGAAATAAGATTAGCATGTAGTATCTTATTTTGTATGAGATATGAAAAATAAATGCATGATAATCGCATTCAAAAATGATTCAAAAATCTCAACCAAAATGTCTGAAATATGTTCACGAATATGATCAGAAAATGATTATGAAAAACATTCAAATATTACTCTAAAACAATTAAAGCCCAATTTTACAATGATATGCACAAAAAGCGTTTCGAAATACAAAAGAAACATAAATGATTATTCAAGAATAATCATATTTGATTTTTGAATCATTTTTGAATGCGATTATCATGCATTAATTTTTCATATCTCATACAAAATAAGATACTACATGCTAATCTTATTTTATTAGGGGAAGAAAGCATTCCGAAGTGAGCTATTTGAACCAAAGGTAATTCGCAAACAAACTAGACCAATATACATCTGCGACTACAACATCCAGCATCAGATATGATCGTCAACATCTTAAAATACGATATGGTACGGGATGTTGAAGCCATATCCAGGTACATATGTCAAGAGAGTTTCACTTACCTGGGGTTCAAATAGTTCACAACCTTTTGTATTGTGTAATGGTTGGATTTATATTTTCTGGGAAACCGAAGGTGGAGAAATGGTTCGGGAAATCTTTGGTCACAAGCAGCATTTACATTATTTCTTGTCTTGAAGAATATGTATAATTATATAAATAATACAATTTTTATATATTTTTTCTGAGCTTAATTATTGAAAAAATATGTGTATGTGAAAAAATAAGATTTTTATTGAAAAGTAAAATTTTAACAAGTATAAAATTCATTATTCAGTCAACAAATATATTCATAAAAGATTCAAAAATCTGAATTAAAAATGATTATAAATTTTTGATCACCTAAAGTAAATACATTTGATTCAAATAAAATTCCAAAATGTGATTGAAAAACTATATTCAGTTATTGATCATCAAAGGTAAGCATATTTGATTATTCCTTTTGCTGTTTTTTATGAAATATAAAAATTTAATCATCAAAGGACTTCAAAAATGATTCCAAAAAGTGATCGAGAAATGATTTTCAGTTTTTGATCATCAAAAGTATTCATATTTGATTATTTCTTTTGTTCAATTGTATGACAAATCATTATTTAGTCGGAAAGAATAATCAAATTGTATTGATATGTAGGTAAATTCAAAATTTAATCATCGAAATGCTGAGTGGGATGGTACATTTTTCTCCCGACGATACGTTAATTTTCGAACAGAAAATGCTTTTAAATTTGGAAGTTTTTGATCATCTTGGGGCATGATATTTGAATATTTTTTGATCAAAATTTTCAAAAAATGCAAGCTGGGGAATGTATATATGAAATATACTTATACCAGTTAATTTCGTTTTCAGATTTTACTCTGCTACCGGCTTTCCCGGATGCATTGGCGCTATTGACTGCACACATGTAAAAATTAAGAAGCCGGCAGCCGACATTGAAAACTGTTATATAAATAGAAAGGGATTATTTTCAAAAAACGTGCAGTTAATATGCGATTACAACCTACGTATACTCGCCGGCAACGCACGTTTTGGTGGAAGTACCCACGATGCTTTTATATGGGAAAATAGTCTTTGTAAAGATTTCTTGGAAAGGCAATACAGCCTAGGTGCAAATACGAGTTGGCTTATTGGTGATTCCGGATATCCGCTGCAGCCATGGCTTATAACACCGTTTCGCGCTCCGACAACAACTGGCCAAACCAATTTTAATTTTGCGCATATAAGAGCTCGAAACTGCGTAGAGAGACTAAACGGCGTTCTAAAAAAAGTGTTTGCGTGTTTGTCCCATGAGCGCGGAGTGTTGGTGAAGCCTGAGTTTGCAGGCGCAATCATAAACGCGTGTCTAACTTTGCACAATTTTCGACTGCAACATAGGCAAAGTATGCCAGACACAGCAAATGCGAATGGAAATCCATCAGAAGTAGATTTTCTTGAGGAAGACCGCCCAAACGACAGCTTACTACAACAAGGTCGGACGGTTCGGGAGAGGATAGTTAGGCATTATTTCAATTAATCTTATACACTATTATATCCATATATATAAAGGAAAGTGGTGTTAGTTACACTATTTATAACTCAAGAACGGATGAACCAATTTGGCTGAAAATTGGTGGAGAGGTAGCTTAGAACCAGGAGACGGACTTAGGATACTTTTTATCCTGTGTGGCTAGGGTCTTGAGATCAAAACACGGACTTGGTGTCAGCGAAACTGACGTCACAACAGTAATTACGTCACGTGAGCTGCTGCCCAAATTTAAACAGTGTTTGCTTCATAACTGGAGTGCCTATTGGCTATTCCACGCCATTGACTTTTAATTGATACCAGCAGTAAGATAATGCGAAGGTGATGCGGTTGTATTAAAACCTACGTGAATGACTTCCGTACCGGTTAGTATAGATTTTTACAATATATATTTTTTTGTTTGAGTACAATGATTTGGCTTTCTACTATTTTTTTTTTCTTTTAGCTAATTCTGGATCAAACACCGTTAATTGATAAGTAAATTATAACAAACGCCGTTAATTGATAAGTAAATTATAACAAACGCCGTTAATTGATAAGTAAATTATAAACGGCATTTAAAACAAATATACATTTTATTTATATTTCAATTCACTTATAAAGATTGGTTTTCCAGAATGTTGTTAAACTTATCGGTGGACGTGTGCACTTCATTATGTGCGGTGGATGGCAAAATGTGGTTTAAGACTGGTGATATTGGTGAAATGCATCCAGATGATGTACTTAAAATCATTGGTGAGTGTGCGTATTCAATATTTTACATTCTGTTAATTATTCCGCTAAAAATTGTGTCATAGATTTATATGAATTAAATAATGGGGTCGACTAAGTCCATAATTATCTCCAGATAGCCAACGTTAATGCAAGGGGATTTGCAGTTGTTGTTGTAGCAGTGATTTCCAGTAGTATTTGGCAGTTCTGCCATATATATGATTTCTTCCTTGCATATCGCGTCTGCCACATCAAAGCCTATCAAAGTTCAAGCCTCACCTACGCTTGATGTACACTATACAAAATATGTACATACATACCAAATAAAGAATGTGGGTATCTACATTGCAGATAATACTCAGGTATTGAACACGACGTGTTTGCATCTGTACTTTTCAAGATATGCTGTTTTCAATCAAGTCAGAATATAGAGCTTCTGATATGATATTTTTATTTAATATTCGATAAAAAGGTCAAACTTTGATTCCTTATACGTGCAACTGGAGATACTGCTAACACTTAACGAAAATTTGTTACAAATCTAATCAGAAGCCGTATTAACAACTTTATATGGCGTTTTTTTTTTCTTTAAAGAAATTATGGTTGGAAAAGTGTATTGAATGCTTCGTGCATTATGGTTAATACAGTATTTCACACCTTTGCATATAAAACTACTTCTGGCTAAAGCGTACTTAATACCTACGCTACTCTAGGGTTGTGAGATTTACTCAAATTGTGACTTGTCAACTTTTATCTACCTCGGTATCTTTCTCCATATCCAAATAACATTAATTTACTTTCATTCCGTTCCAGACCGTAAAAAGGATTTGGTTAAACTGCAGGCGGGCGAATACGCTTCTCTGAGGAAATTTAGTCCGAATTGAAAACGTGTCCTCTTGTGGAGAATATCTGCTTTTACGGCGGCCTAAACAATTTACAGTGGCGTTGCTAGTTCCAAATCAGAAACATCTGGAAGAACTAGCGGAACGAAATGGTTTCCAGGGTAAATCGTTTGAGTAATTATGCGCGCCAACAGCTATGGAGAAGGCAGTTATTAAGGAAATAGACGAACATGCTAAAAAGTGTAAGTGCAAAAAATAAAATAAAAAAACAACTTCCAAAAGAATTATGTTTATCGAATTTCCGTGTTAAAGACCGGGTTGTTATTTATGGGAGAAAAATATTAACAGATTAGCGGTTTCATAAATTTAGATTTGTCAATCCTTTTTACGGATGTATTTAAATACGACGCATACAAATTTAGAGGTCACCTGAATTGCCTAAATAACTTAGCACATCTGACATACATACGTGGGCTGTTGGATTGTACTTTTTATTTTAATTTTATATGATAACCAACAACAAAGCATAAACGAGGGTTTTTAAATCATAAAATATGCGAAGAAAAGGCGACCTTATAAATTGCCTACTTTATTTTATAAAAATAACAAACCCGGTCTGGAACACAATTGATTTGCAAATAGCTAGCACATCAGTAATGATACGATTTTACATCATGCTCTTTAACATCTACCATCCAGGCAAATTACAAAAGTTTGAAGTACCCGCAGCTATTACGCTCTGCAAAGAAGTTTGATCGCCGGATATAGGTCTCGTTACGGCCGCTTTCAAATTGAGACGCAAGGAAATTCAAGATAAATATCAGCATGACATCAATCGCATGTACGCTTCAATAAAATGAATATATTGATTTGATGTTGCGGGAGAAGTAAATTAAAGCGTACATTTTTCCGCTGAGCATGCAGAGTTTTTCGAAAAGGAAATTAATTTCAATATTTTCCAAATTGTAGAAAAGAGGATACTGGCCATTGATTGGCTACGAATAATTGTACAATTAGACTAGCAAGAACGCAATTAGTGACCAAGGTGAAAAAGGCAAACAAGTTGCATTAAATTATAAACAATAGACAAAAAATGAGATATAGATGATATTTTTTTTTTGTAAATTATAATTATTAAATATAATGGAAGTTGTAATGTGTTCTTAGGTGCGTTATTACGTTTATATTTGAATTGTGTAATGAGTTAGAGGAAAAAGAAAACGTTATCTATTTGAATGCTGATTTATTTAATTATAATTAATATGTATGTACTACCATATGAACTACTTCGCGACTATTCAATATTCAATATTTCTTTATTTAATTAATTTCATAAATAAAAATAAACAAATATAAATTCATTTTATAAGTAGTTTTGTATGAAATAGTTACTTTTTATGTATGTACAGCTACTTAAAAAAAAAATATCAAAATTAAAACACAAATATATGTAAATTCTATATATTTTACGTTGTTTGGTCAATTTCTAAATTTTTTTTACATAATTTTATGTCAAAAAGCGTAGTCATTGATTTGAAACTCTTTATTCAAAATTCTAGAAACTTTTTAAAAGTCATCACAAGTTTTAAAATTGTTTTCTTAGAATTCGTAGAAACTTTCTGAATATGCATTTTTGTACCCCCATCCATCAATTCTAGCTAAACAAGATTCAACTTTAATCTTCCTAAAATATTCGCTTAGTTTTTTAGACTTTTTTTTTCTGAAGGGTATTAAGAATATTCTCCCAAACAAGAGAAATACGTTTATATAGAAAAAAATACTAAACACCTTTCACAAAGAAAATTGTCAAAAATAAGCGGATATTTTAGGAAGATTAAAGTTGAATCTTGTTTAGCTAGAATTGATGGAGGGTGGTACAAAAATGCATATTCAGAAAGTTTTTAAGAATTCTAAGAAAACAATTTTAAAACTTGTGATGACTTTTAAAAAGTTTCTCGAATTTTGAATAAAGAGTTTCAAATCAATTACGACGCTTTTTGACATAAAATTATGTAAAAAAATTTAGAAATTGACCAAACAACGTAAAATATATAGAATTTACATATATTTGTGTTTTAATTTTGCTCCTATATTTTTGACCACGGCTACGTATTTTTTGTCGGTCGCTTGAGATATGTTAGTATAATAGTAAGAGTAGTAATTCAGTCATTAAGTGATTGTGGTTTTAACGCCATGTCTATTGATTTGAGCGTTTCATGCATGTCTTTCAGCGTATTTAAAATTTCGTTAGTTAATTTTTGTTGCCCATTATTGAACTGTCTTTGTCTTTCATCCTGGTCTTCCATAAACTTTTTTATTTCGGCGTAAGCACTTCCAAAAGTATTATGACCACGTGGGGTTGATTGAGAAGTGGCTGGGTCGAGTACGGTAGCGTTTGGGTTTGGAGTCGCCCTTGAAGTCACTTTTGGAGTTTCTTTTGTTAGATCCAAAAATTCTATACCTTCTTCTTTTATTTCATTTTTCTGCAAATAAATCATATATGTAATACTCCTATATTGATAATAGAAAACGCTCGCAATGTGTTTTGAATTCGAAATCAAAACAAGACAGCCTATAAAATTATTGTGATTTTAACAGCATAAGTGTGAAAAGAAAAAATTGAAATTTAGGTACATTCGGTTATTGAATACAAAAAAAAACGTTTAAACAGCAATATATCGGTACTCTGATGTTTGGGAATGTACCTAGCCTTTTGTAGCAATGTAGGCGTATTACATATATGCATAAAATGTTAGTATATATAAACAAACAGCAATAAAATTTTGTATTCACGACACAATCCAAAAAAAAAAACAATCTCCTTGCCGAACTTATTTTAAACATTTGGGTTGCGAAGTTTTTCCCGAGAATATTTATGTACATTTACCTCAGTAAATCCCGCTTCCCTTGTTCTGCCATCTCCGTCTATTGAATCTGATGGTAGAAACTCCAAAACTTCCACATCAACTCCCTCGAGTGGAATAGGTCCCTCGCTTGCGGGGAGATTGCCGGTTCTATTTCGGAATTTTTTATTTTTTGCCTCCTGCTTTTTCACGGCACACTTCCAATCGGACCAACTCTATAAATAAAATAATACAATACAGATATATATTACGTTTAGTTCCATAGTAAATACGCACTTTTTTCCACTGTTCGGCTGTCTTGAAAGCTCCCCCCACCGCATTTAGCTCAAGAGCAACGGCTTCCCATACACTGCGGCTCAGGATAGCACTATTGGGACCGCTAAAAGTTCCCATTGCCACTTTTTTATTGGCCTTCATCAATTCCACTAGTTTCACCTTCTGGTTTTTTCCGATTTTTCCACTTCTGGTTTTTTTCTATAAAATAAAAAATTAATTAGAAAACAAAAAATCCAATTCAGTTTCAAACTAACGAACTTCACTCATTTTCTTTTTATAGTTTGATACTATCACGACTTTCGGAGCTAGTGATATGAATATCGCAAGAAATATCGAAAATGCATACTCACCACTCGTACAGAAACACAACCTTGCGATAACCATGAATTAGGGTTGCATTTTGCGATATATTTCATATCGCAAGGATACAGAAACGGGCTACAGGTGGCTTATCGAATAGTCAATATGGATTTCGCAAATCAAGATCCACCGTAGATGCAATACAAACAGTCGTCAATATAGCTAGAGAAGCTATCTCTGGAGGCCAAAATAAAAGGAAGTTCTGTGCACTGATTATGTTGGACATCAAGAATTCTTTTAACACTGCGAACTGCATGCAGATAATGGCAGCGCTGCAAAGCTTCGGCACTCCAGCTTACTTATGCAGAATTATAGGTAGCTATCTTAAAGACAGAGTACTTCTTTTTGACACGGATCAAGGAGCAAAAGAGTACAAAATCACAGGAGGCGTCCCACAGGGATCTGTTCTTGGTCCAACGCTTTGGAATGTAATGTATGACGGGGTGCTAAAGATAGATATACCAGAAAACACGCAAATTGTGGGATATGCTGATGATATTGCAGTGGTAGTAGTGGCCAAGAAACTGGACCTGCTTCAAGCATTATGTAATGACGACGTAGCAAGAATAAAGGAATGGCTGACCAATACAGGACTGGAGTTGGCTAGCCAAAAGGCGGAAGTGGTATTAGTAAGCTCGAAACGGTCGGCGAACGAGTTAGTCTTAACTTTCGGGGATCATCAAATCACCTCAAAGGATTCCTTAAAATACTTAGGAGTGCACATTGACTCTAAGTTAACTTTCAAAGAGCACTTCAGAGCGGTGGGGGAGAAAATTACCAAAGTTAATGGATCACTTATGCGAATAATGCCTAACATTGGTGGTCCGAGCGAAGCTATACGTCAGCTATTGTCCACAGTAACCAGCTCAATAATACTATACGCAGCACCAGTGTGGTATGGATCTAAACAGATCCATCAAAAATATATATTAGCAGCGTACCGACTTGCTTCTTTAAGAATAGCAAGTGCTTATCGGACGGTGTCCGACGACGCGATCCTGGTTCTAATCCGGAAAATCCCAGTGGACTTACTAGCAAGCGAAATGGCCGATCTGTATAACACTAATATCGAGCGACCATCTGAAGAAGACAAGAAAAGAGCAAGGACACAAACAATAGCTAAGTGGCAAGAACGGTGGGAGGCCTAGAGTAAAGGGCGTTGGACTTTCACACTAGTTTGGAACGTAGCTCAATGGAATGAGCGGAAGCACGGCGAACTGAACTACCATCTCACGCAGATAATGGGTGGACATGGCGGTTTCAAAGAGTATTTATGGAAGCGTAGGATAGAGGAAGATCCTCATTGCCCAATGTGTACCACAGAGTTAGAAAGCGCAGAACACGTCATGTTCTACTGCCCCCTTTTCCACGAAGAAAGACTCACCTTGCATGGAGTCTTTGGGGAGGAACCTACCACGAGAAATTTAGTTTCACATATGTGCAACAGGAAAGAATGCTGGACTGCAGTGAGCAAAATGGCATTTATAGTAATGACACGCCTGATGGATGCTGAGAGGGAGCGCAGAGAAAAGCGCATGCGAAGCAGTGGCGATTAAATGGACACTCAGAGCAAATAGCGGGAACCTGGACGCAGGGACAACAGTAGGCTATTAAAAATGAGAAATATGGAACGCGACCCTGAAGTAATGCGAAAGTGGTGCCGGGGTGGGCGACGGTTCCAGAACGGGCCTGTTTTTTAGTCTACGGACACACGGTTGCTGCGACGGCAGCAATTATGGTGCATTAGGCATTTTTCAGCCTCCCCGCAAACAAAAAAAAAAAAAAAGCTACCGCCACGGTGATGCACGATTTTTTTTGGGGGTACAACACAACAACAACCACATGGAAATCGCCAACTTCAACTGCAAATATCTCCGGACAGAGATAAAATTTTTCTTTTCCGTCTTCGGATTATTGTTCTCGAGATTAATACGCGTCTTTTGACACCTCTCTCGATATTTTTGGTAGCGTATTAGCAGTCGACCCCTCAACTAGACTATTACCTACCAAAAATATCGAGAGAGGTGTCAAAATACGCGTATTAATCTGGAAAACAATAACCCGATGGCGGAAAAGAAAAATTTTACCTATGTCCGGAGATATTTGCAGTTGAAATTGGCGATTTTCATGTGGTTGTTTTGTGTTGGTACCCACCAAAAAAATTATACATCACCGTGGCGGTACCCACGGTTATACCACACACCCGGACTTATTTTTTATAAGCGCGGCCGAAGGCCGCCAACGCAGAAAGATGTTCTGCGCAAAAATACTATGGATCCCACCCCCGGTTTCGAAGGTACCCACGGGTCTTTTTTTTCCTCTCTCGATATTTTTGGACGCGTATTAGCAGTCGACCCTCAACTAGACTATTACCCGGAGGTACCCGCAGGTCTTTTTTCGGGTTTTCGTTAATATCTTTTGAACGAGTTAAAATTTTTATTTTCCGCCTTCGGATTATTAATACTGATGTCAAGACGCGTCGTTTGACACCTCTCTCGATATTTTTGGTAGCGTATTAGCTGTCGACCCCTCAACTAGACTTTTACCACATTTTTATAAATATAAAACTAATTTCTGTTTTTTTTTCCAGCTCGATACATCGTTCATTGGAGCGTCGTAAATCATTGTTCATTTCGTTAGCAGTTTACAGGGATTTTATACCATTTTTGTGAAGTTTTGGTAAGTTTGAAATTTAGTTTTCTACTTTTATAAATATAAAACTAATTTCTGTTTTTTCAGCTCGATACATCGTTCATTAGAGCGTCGTAAACAGTTTTTGATTTTTTTGCCAATTTATTGCATTTTATACCATTTTTGAGAAGTTTTGGTAAGTTTGAAACTTCATTTTCTACTTTTATAAATATAAAACTAATTTCTGTTTTTTCCACCTCGATACATCGTTCATTAGAGCGTCGTAAAACCGTTTTTGATTTTTTTTGCCAATTTACTGCATTTTATACCATTTTTGTGAAGTTTTGGTAAGTTTGAAATTTCATTTTCTACATTTATTATTATACAATAGTTAAGTTGAAAATTTTCATGTGGCCGCCAAAACAGAAAAGTTTCTGTGTAAATACTGTAGATCCTACCGGAAAATAAAAATTTTATCTCTACCCCTGTTCTAAATATTATCAAGGGTTTCGCGACTAACCACGTTAGCAAAGATATTGTCTACTCGTATATGGTCTTTTAAATATCTTTTAAATACATCTTAATCTTAATCTAATATATAAGCTTATTTAATATCTAATCAAATATCTAATCTAATCCGTCGGGGTCATTTCGGGACTTTTTCTCGACTAATACGGGATCATTTGGGGACCATTTCGGCATCATTTCTGGATGGTTCTCGGGGTCCGTCCGGGATCCCGTCAAGGTCATGTCGGGACTATTAGGGGATAATTTGAGGACCTTTCCGGCTTCATTTCTGGATAGTTTTCGGGATCCGTCCAAGATCGCGACGGGGTAATTTCGGGATCATTTGTGGTACCTAGCGGCATCATTTCTGGATGGTTTTCTGTATCCGTCCGGGATCCCGTCGGGGTCATTTAGGGACTTTTTCGGGATCATTTGGGGTCCCTTACGCCATCATTTCTGGATGGTTTTCGTGATCCGTCTGGGATCCCGTTGGGGTCATCTCGGGACTTTTTCGGGATCATTTAAGCATGGTTTTCAGGATTCGTCCGGGATCCCGTAAGGGTAATTTGTGGACTTTTCCGGAAATATTTCGGGATCAGTTTGGGCCAAGATCATTCCTGGATGGATTTAGGGATCTGTCCGGGATCCCGTCGGGGTCAGTTAGGGATCCTTTTGAGATCCCGTCAGGGACATTTCGGGACTTCTTACGAACTATTTCGAGATCTTTTCTGTATGGTTTTCGGGATCCGTCCGAGATCCCGTCGGGGTCATTTCGGGACTTTTTCGGGGCTAATACGGGATCATTTGGGGACCCTTCCGGCATCACTTCTGGATGGATTTTGGGATCTGTACGGGGACCCATCAGGGTAATTTCGGAATTTTTTCTGGACTATTTCGGGATCATTTGGGGACCCCTAAGGGGTCATTCCATGACTTTCTGGATTATTTCGGGATCATTTGGGGACCCCTAAGGGGTCATTCCATGACTTTCTGGATTATTTCGGGATCATTTGGGGACCCTTCCGGCATCAATTATTAATCGTTTGCCGGATCCATCAGGGTCATTTCGGGACCATGTTGGGATCATATGGGAACCCTTCCGAGGTCATTTCTGGATCCGTACAGGATGCCGTAGGAATCAATTTGAGATTTTTTTTTTTTTTACATTTTCGGGATAGTTTTGGAACCCTTCCGGGATCACATCTGGATCCGTGCGGGATCCCATCGGAGCCATTTTCGGACTATTTCGGGACCATTTAATGACCCTTCCGGAATCATTTCTCTATGGTTGTCGCGATCTTGATAATTTAGGAGCCCTTCCTGGATGGTTTTTGAGATTCGTCCGCGAGCCCGTCAGGGTAATTTCGGAACTTTTTCGGGATCACTTTGGTACCCTTCAGGGATCATTTCTGTGTGGTTCTCTGGATAAGTCTAGAATCGTGTCGTTGTCATTTCGGTTTTTTTTGGGACTATTACGGGAACTTTTGGAGACCCTTCCGGGGCGTTTCTGGATGGCTTTCGGTATCCGTCCGCGATAGCGTCGGGATCATTTCGTGGCTTTTTCTGGATAATTTCGGGATCATTTGGGGAACATATCAGGTTATCAGCTCATTTAGTTCTCTTTTTTACTCAATTACAAAAATAAAATGCATTAGATAGAAAAAAATGTTTAAGTAGATAACTTGATAAGCAGGCTAACGTGAACAGCCCATATATCTCATTTTCTCCTTGCGGACGGGGCCGCGGGTAAAGGCTAGTATATTATAAATGGGAAAGTTTGGATGTTTGTCCAGACGTTTGTCTTTGTGACTCATTTCGGGATTTTTTGGCGTCCCTTCCGGCATCATTTCTGGATGGTTTTCGGAATCCATCCGGGATCCCGTCGTTGTCATTTCGGGACTTTTTCGGTGTTTTTTTGGGGTCCCTTCCGGCATCATTTCTGGATAATTTTCGGATCCGTCCGAGATCCCGTCGGTGCCATTTCGGAGCTATTTGGGGATCGTTTGGGGTATCTTCCGGCACCATTTCTGGATTAAGGACCTTTCGAAACCGGCAGTTCAGCACATATACCTTTTTAAATTATGAGCTTTTATGGCCATGGATTTGCTGCAAATTATTCGTAATTAAAATGCGATATATTTTATCTTTTAAATGAATCCTGTAACGAACTGTTATAACTATAATTACTCTTTTTGTAATATTATAACCAACTAAATACTCGAAAAAGCAACGCTATTTTCATCTAAAAAAATATCTTTGTTTTTAGCTAATTGTTATTTCACTTCTTTTTTCTATGAATAGTAATTCCTTCACCCCTGTCATATCAATTAATTCAACTTAAAACATGTACGGAAGCGTGCCTTACAAGTTATCAGCTCATTTAGTACTTTTTTTTTACTATATTACAAAAATAAAATATATTAGACAAAACAAATTGCAAAAAGCTAACGTGAATAGCCCATATATTTTTTCAAAATTTTCTAATTAAAAAACTTGGAAATTTTACTTTCTAGATTTAATTTCCTCCCCACAAATGTATTAAGTTGTTCTATTTAATAAACAAAATGTTTGTTTGTTTTTGATAAACTGTTTACAAAAAATTTCAAAATCAAAGTTCATCAACATTATCAACAAGGACATATAAATAAAATATTGAAAACAATAATTGATGTTTTTGCTTATTTTGTAAATTTAATTTTTCATCGAAATGTTGTCTAATGATATTTATTAGAAATTTTTATTTCTTTATTCGAATAATAAATTAAATGAAATTAAAATACCTTCCATTACTATTCGAATACGTTATTCGAAAATAAAGATTTTTGGTAAATTTACTTTTTTTTTAGAATAATGGACTGCCAATTGTGCCAATTTACGCGGTCATCGTTTATGGAATTAAATGACGAGGACTTGGACGATTTTTTGGTGGCGCATGGCGTATTGGCTGGGGCCATGGCATGCGGCCAGTGCTCCAACCCATGTAGACTGCTAGACAACATGTGGGTATGCACTCGGCAGAGGACCATGACCACAACCACCAACAAAAAAACGTAAGGTCGTTTGCTCTTTTAAACAGAGCCGAAAAGCCAACACCTTCTTTTCGGGAGCCAGGCTTAGCACAAGAACCATTTGCAAGCTTGTGGTGCTTTTTATAACGTCGCCCTACCCGAAGGTAAACGCAATAATGGAAGACCTTAGTATATCAAAGCAAAGCTGCAGTGACTGGGTAAGCTTCATTAGAGAGGTGTTGGTAGACTGGAGCATACACAACGGGGATAGTACGATAGGCGGTCCCGGAAAAACCGTGGAAATAGACGTAAAAATCATAAACG